>NW_008336930.1:1260048-1260381 GCF_000622305.1 Nannospalax galili
TTGATGTACAGAAGCTTTTTAGTTTAATGAGGTCCCATTTGTCAATTCTTGCCCTTGTTTCCTGAACATTTGATGTCTGGTTTAGAAAATCATTTCCTAATCTACCTCTTGTAGGTTTTTCCCAGTGTTTTCCTCTAACAGTTTCAGAGTTTCAGGCTTTACCTTGAGGTCTTTGATCCATTTGGAATTGACTTTTGTGCAGGGTGAAAGATAGGGGTTTAGTTTCATTCTTCTACAAGTGGAGATCCAGTTTTGCCAGCACCATTTGCTAAACATGCTGTCTTTCCTCCAGTTAATGTTCTTGGCCCCTTTGTCAAATATCAGGTGGCTAAA
>NW_008336930.1:1260452-1262697 GCF_000622305.1 Nannospalax galili
TCAGCTGTAATTCTGATGGGTTTTCCTTTATATGTGACTTGTTTTTCTTTTGCAGCTTTCAGTTTTCTTTCTTTGTTCCGTACATTGAGAGTTTTTACCATGATGTACAGTGGGGAGTTTCTTTTCTGGTCCTGTTGATTTGGCGTTCTGTGTGCTTCTTGTATTTGTATGGGCATGTCTTTTGTTAATTTTGGGAAATTTTCTTCTACAATCCTGTTGAAGATCTGGTCCATACCCTTATCCTGAGATTGTTCTCTTTATTCTATGCCTGTGGTGCACAAGGTTTGGCCTTTTATTGGGTCACACAATTCCTGCATATTCCATTCTTGTGTTTTGTTTTATTTTTCTTGCTACTATTGTGAAGGGGAGTGTTTCCATGTACTCTTTTTCTGATTGCTTCTTATTGGTATCTAGAAAGGCTACATGCTTTTGTAGGTTAATTTTGTAACCTGCCACTTTACTGAACGTGTTAATAATTTCTAGGAGTTTTCTGGTGGAATTTTTGGCATCTCTTAGATATATCATCTGCAAAAAAGGGATAATTTAATCTCTTCCAATTATTCCTCCTTTAATTTCCTGCTCTTGTCTTACTGCCCTTGCAAGAGTTTCAAGCATTTTGTTAAAGAGAAATAGTGATAGTGGGCAGCCTTGTCTGGTTCCTGATTTCAATGAGAATGCTTCCAGTTTTTCTCCATTTAGAATGATGTTGGCTGTGGGTTAGTTATATATGGCTTCAATTATGTTGAGGTATTTTCCCTCCAGTCCAATTATCTCTAGGACTTTGAACATGAATGCATGTTGAATTTTGTCAAAGGCCCTCTCTGCATCTATTGAGATGACCATGTGGTTCTTGTCTTTGAGCCCATTTATATGATTTATGACATTTATTGTCTTACATATATTGAACAACCCCTGCATCTCTGGGATAAAGCTGACTGTGATCATCGTGGATGCCCTTTTTGATGTGTGTCTGTATGCAGTTTTCAAGTATCTTGTTGAGAATTTTTGCATCTATGTTCATTAAGGATATGGGTCTGTAGTTTTGTTTTTTTGTTTTGTTTTGTTTTGTTTTGGTTTGGTTTTTTTTTTGGTTGTATCTTTACCTGGCTTTGGTATTAGAGTGAGTCTGGCTTCACAGAAGGAATTTGGAAGTTCTCCCTCCATTTCAATCTTTTTGAATAAATTAAGTAGTATTGGATGTTGATCTTCTTTAAATGTCTGATAGAATTCTGTTGTAAATTCACCTGGTCCTTGGCTTTTTTTACTTGGGAGGTTTTGTATTACTGTTGTAATTTCTTTTTGTGTTATGGGTCTGTTTAAGCTGTTAATCTCTTCCTGGTAGTTTGGGTGGTTCCCATCCCTTTAGATATGCATCCATTTCTTTTAGGTTTTCAAATTTAGTAACATATAGGTTTTTAAAGTATTCCCTTATAATATTCTGTATCTTTCTGGTGTCTGTTGTGATGTTTCCCCTTTCATCTCTGATTTTGTTGATTTGTAGGTGCTCTTTCTTTCTTTTGGTTAAATGGGCTAGCAGTTGGGCTAGAGGTCTGTCAATCTTGTTTATCTTTTCCAAGAACCAGCTCTTGGAATTGTCGATTCTTTGAATTGTTTTCTTTGTTTCAATTTCATTAATTTCTGCCCTGATTTTTGTTATTTCTTCTTGTCTGTTGTGTTTGGGTTTCATTTGATGTTGCTTTTCAAATGTCTTGATTTGCAACATTAAGTCATTTATTTGTGTTCTTCCTGATTTTTTGATGTAGGCACTTAGAGCTATAAACTTCTGTCTAAGAACGGCTTTCAGCGTGTCCCAGAGGTTTTGTAGTGTTGTATTGTCCTTTTCATTTAATTCCAGGAATACTTTTATTTCTTTCTTAATTTCTCTTTTGATAGGAATATTTTTATTTCCTTCTTAATTTCTCTTTTGACCCATTCCTCATTCAGGAGTGTGTTGTTTAATCTACATGAGTTCATGTGGTGATTAGGGCTTCTTCCGGTGTTGATTGTAAGCTTTATTGCATTGTGGTCTGATAGAATGCATGGAATTATTTCAATCTTTTTGCATTTGCTGAGGTTTGTTTTGTGCCCCAGTATATGATCGATTTTGGAGAAGGTTCCATGGGGTGCTGAGTAGAAGCTATGTCCTTTGGCATTTAGGTGGAATACTCAGTAGATGTCTGTTAAGTCCATTTGATATATGGTATTGTTTAATTCAGATGTCTCTCTGTTAACTCTCTGCCCTGTT
>NW_008336930.1:1262717-1264233 GCF_000622305.1 Nannospalax galili
TAATAGAGACAGTGGGGTATTGAAGTCCCCTATCATTAATGAGTTGGGATTAACCTGGGACTTAATGTTCTGTAGTACTGTTTTTATGCAGTTGGGTGCACCAGCATTTCGTGAATATAAGTTCAGAATTATAGTATCTTCTTGGTCTATTGTTCCTTTGATCAGAATGAAGTGGCCTTCTTTATCTCTTCTAATTAATTTTAGTTTAAAGTCTATTTTGTCAAATATTAGAATTGCAATGCCTGCTTTTTTCTTAGTACCATTTGATTGGTATATTTTTTTCCCAACTTTTTACCTTAAGGTAGTGCTTGTCCTTGTAAATGAGATGAGTTTCTTGCAGACAACAAAAAGATGGGTTTTGTTTCTTAATCCATTAAACTAGTCTGTGTCTTTTGACTGGGGAGTTCAGTTCATTAATATTTAAAGTTATTAATGAAGGATGAGTTTTGAACCCTTCCATTTTTATTTCTGTTTACATTTGTAATATAGCTGTACTGTTCCACAATTATACCTTCATTGAATTTCTTTCTGCAACCCCTTGGGTATAGTCATTCCTTTCTTCAGCTCTTTATATTGCTTCCAGAACTCTCTGAAGGGCTGGTTTTGTGGACATGAATTCCTTCAGCCTATTTATGTCATGGAAGATTTTTCTTTTCCCTTCAACTATAGTAGACATTTTGGCTGGGTATAGTAATCTGGGTTGGCATCTGTGGTCATTTAACACTGGGAATACTTTGGTCCAGGCTCTTCTGGCTTTCATAGTTTGCATTGAAAAGTCAGCTGTGATCCTAATGGGTTTTCCTTTATATGTGACTTTTTTCTCTTTTTCAGCTTTCAGAATTTTCTCTTCATTTTGTACATGTAGTGTTTTTACTATGGTGTGCCACAGAGAGCTTCTTTTCTGGCCATGTCTGTTTGGTGTTCTGTATGCTTCTTATATTTGTATGGGCATGTCTTTCTTTAATTTTGGAAAGTTTTCTTCCAAGATTCTGTTGAAGATCTGGTCCATGCCATTCATTCTCTTGAGATTCTTCTCCTTCCTTTATGCCTATGATTAGTAAGTTTGGTCTTTTTATGGTGTCACACAATTCCTGCATATTCCATTCTTGTGATTTCTTAAATTTTTCCTAATCTTTGCTTGAGTGGTCTAGTTCATCCACTTTGTCTTCCAGTCTTGATACTCTGCTTTCCATTTCATTCATCCTATTGGTGAGGCTTTCTCCTGTCATTTCTAATTGGCTTACTGAGTGTTTCACTTCTTTCTTCATTTCAGCCTGAGTAGTCTTCAATATTTCTAACTCTTTTCTGAGTTCATTCAGAAGTTTATCCCTATCTTCCTTTAGTTCTTTGATTTCTTTGTGTGTTCTTTAAATTCACTGAATTCTTTTATCATGTTTATAATTGTTCTTTTGAGTTCCATGTCCTGCATTATCTCTAGGAGGTTCTCATTGTACTCCTCTAGAGGACTATTGGTATTTGGTGGGGATATGTTATTTTTTTTTTCATGTTACTATTT
>NW_008336930.1:1264366-1301814 GCF_000622305.1 Nannospalax galili
TATGTGTCTTTGTGATTTACTTTTTGGGCATGAAAAGCTGGTTCCTCTAAGCTTCCAGTTCTCTCTTTTGATTTTATATTAGAGTGGCCAGATTGCTTTTGTTTTCAGGAGTTCCCACAGAGGCCCAAGTCAGATGAGGATCAGATCTTCTCAGGCTTTCTCCTAAGGTCTGGATCCTTCCAGGATAGATTTTGGCCTCAGGAATTTGGGGGTTGGACTGGCTTTGGAGCCAGGCCCAGGAAAGATGCTGGTTAGGACTGCTGGTGGGCATGCTACCCAGAGATGCAAAGGAAGATGGGGGTGGGAAGTAGCCTCAAGTGCTCCTGAGACTGCAGGAGGAGCTCGGTTTTTCTGGATGCAAAGGATCAGGAAGAGGAAAGGTCAGCCCTGGAATCGAGGAAAAAGGCTGGTAGGTGGTTCAGGCCCAGGGAAGTGGAGGGAGGTGTGGGTGGGGCCAGGCCCAAAGTGCTGCTGGGGAACCCTAGAAGGAACTGAGTTGGTCTGGATACAAAGGATCAGGACGAGTGGTGGTTCCCCAGGTATCTGGGGCACCAAGACAACCTGGAGTGTCTTTAAGAAGGAAGGACACTTTCTTGGGGAGCAAGGAAAGGTTTACAGCCACCAGAGCCACCTGAGCAAGAGTCTTTCATGATCTTGTCTCATGACTTTGAAGAATGAAATTCACAGACTAGAGAGGGTGAGTTTTAGAGAGAAGCTTATTTTAGAATCATAGGTGGGAGCTTAAAAAGGAAAGAAAGAAAGCAGAGGGGTCACAGGAAATGGGGTATCATAGTCCTGATTTGTTAGTCTAGGTGCTTTTTATTGCAGAAACTGGTTTGAGGTCTGAGGAGGAGCTGAGCTTCTCAGTCCAGTTGTCCCAACCAGGTCCCTACTTCTCAGTTACAGTAGCTGTCCTGAATGCACTGTGCCAGAAACACATACAAATACAATGTCAGAATTGGTTGAATAACAAGAAATTACAGAACTTAGTGGTTTCAAAGTGAATGCAAATTCTTGATCCCAAACTTAATTGCTAATATTAACTCACACAGTATACAGTAAATGTATCTAGATATCTCTAAACATATTTGTGTTAGAGAATGAATACAAGTTAGAGTCAGAGCTCAAGAGACTTATGATATGGGCAGAAATTGAGATGGCATAGAAAAGATAACAAACCAAACCAGTAACGGGAAGGAGCTGCTGGTGGAAACTGCTGGTGGAGCTGCTGGAGTGAGGTTTGAGAGCAAAGCTGCAGAATTCAGCTGCGAAGTGAAAAGGCTGAACCGGAAAACATTGGATCAGGCCCAGGTCCAGATGGAAGGGCAGGCAGTCAAGTAGGCTGCATCAACAGTAGAGGCCTGAGCCAAGTCAGGGAGTTCTCAGTCATCGATGCACACTCCAGATATCAAGAGATAGGTTTGAGTGGGGCCATGCCATCACAGTGCTATTTGTCCATCGCTTTATGGGGTCCAGAAAGGGAGTCGCACTTTTCTGCAATCTAGTGAGTCCAAATTTCTTGGACCCAGTTTCCCTGATAGGATTTTAAATATATGCTCATATGCTGCCACAGTTTCAATTCTTCCCCCAAACTTTTATCTCCCTTTCTCAACCAGGGATAGGTCATTCTCCAGTCTATGCTGTATGGGTGGTACCTGGCAGATGGTGCAATTTCTGCATCTACTGGCAGTCATCTGTCTCCCTCAAAATGGAGTAAAAAAACTGCTAATAAAATGGAGTCATCTAGGGATGTACGCAGCCTGATAAACCCCTGGCTTAAATCTGCTCCCCTCTGCCTACCAGGTGGGGGGATCAAAGACTATGCCAAGCTTAAACCACTGCTTTGTACAATATAGACTAACTTAGAATACAATCTGCTCCCCTCTGCCTACCAGGTGGGGGGATCAAAGATATGTACCACTATGCCAAGCTTAAACCACTGCTTTGTACAATATAGACTAACTTAGAATAGGGCACAGCCTGATCTCAACCATCACATAGGATGTTTGTTTAGGAAATAACAAAGAAACAAGAACCAGAAGTCTTCTGGCTCTCCTGGGTTCCGGCAAGGACATTTGTGTAATCTCTGCTCTGGGGGATCCCTGCCTCACTTGACCAGTATCTATCCCCTATTCTCACCAGCCCCATGAGCTCGATAGTACCCCTCTTTCCTTTACATTATCCCAAGCTTTTCCACCGTCTACTGCCATCTTTATTCTGTGATCTGCCATAACTGGGTTTCTTGCCAGCCACTTTGCAGGCCAATCACATTTCTGGAATTGCTCTTCATATTCCCTCTAATATTGACATGGCTCACTTCTTCATTATCCTCTGATCTCTGCGGAAATGTCAGCTTTTCATAAGCCCATTTTAGATAATCCTGAATTAAATAACTAGCTTTCCTCAGCTCTTTATACTGACTTTACTTTTCTTAGCTCTTATCTATACCCAATATATTATGTCTATCATTTATTTCCACTTCCTTCCTTTTGGAATGGGAGTTCTGAGGGCAGGCCTAGTTGGCATGTATAGATAGCTATATTCCTAGCATATATAGTAGAGATAAGAAAATGATTTACCTGTGAAAGGCCCATTTCAAACTTCTTAATTATAAGTAAATCTACTGCTAGAGATTCCCCCTTGCATTACCCCCAGTCATGTACCCTAGTGACACCAGTGGACAGTCCTGTGTCATGTAGGCTAGAGGCCCCCACAGTCTAAAATTTAAACCACCAATGACAAAATGAACCTGGAAAGATGCTGAACTGCCTATAAATGTTCTAAGTATCTGTGGTTTGGGGTTAGGCTATGAAGATCGCTCCCCTGCGTACATGCCAGCATGAAAAATATCTGATTCTCTGCTCTACCTCCGGTCCTTATCTCTGACACACTGACTTCGTGTAACACTTTGGTTCCCTCACTGAAAAACTTCCACTGCTCAATGGAGTCTTTGGACCCACTGCAGGTTGCAAAACTTGGCTGAGGCCATGAGAGATCTGAGGAGGAGTAGAAGGTGCTGCCTGGTCAATTACCCAGAATCCAAGACTTTGTGGGCCATGACCCATGTCATCAGACCATGCTCCACACCTCAGACCTGATAGGGAAAGTACACAAATCACTCAGGCTTCAGGAAGCAGTAATTGGCTCCTAGGGAGCTAGTTCTCTTCCACAGAGAGAAATCTTTGGTCTACTTCAGGTTTTGATACTGAACCAACAACTGCTAAAAGATTCCTAATTTTCAGTGGGGGGGGACAATTAGGCAATTAGTGATTTCTGTCCTGGGCAGTGATTGTTCCAGAGGCCTTTGCCTTTGTCTTGTGGCACCAACATAGTGGGAGGTACACTATGGGAGGAATCCCCTCAAAACCCACTGCTTTAGACTGCATGATCAAAAGCTTCAAGGAAGGATATTCTGGAGATTATGGTGTCAGGATGTCGCTGAGAAAATTAAAAATGCTCTGTGAATTACGAGTAGCCAACTTACAGTGTGGAGTGGCCCCTGAAAGGATACAGGTTGTGACGAAGATAAAGGCAGTACACCAGGTGATAGATAACCAGGGAACCAGGCCACCTGGACCAATATCCATATATAGATTCTTGGCTACAGATGGCATTGACTCAGCCTACCTGCATAAAGTTCTCCACTAGTAGTCAAGGATATTGTAGGATCCTACTGAGCAAGACTCCATCTAGAAACTGAGGCCCTACCAAGGCTCTTCCCATATTCCAGGGGGACCCAGATGATCCCCCGATACTACTGCCTCCCTATGCCTCTCCACTTAGGGCAGAGGTTCCCCTTTTGCCAGTGAAATGCAACCGTTGGTATTTCCTCTGAGGCCTGAGGAACCTGAATGGGTGGGGAGGTGCCTCTGTTTGGCCCAGAGGTAACAACCTACCCTCCAGTTGCCTCTCTGAAGACAAGAGGCCCCCAACATGTGGTACAGGATAGGAACATCCAGGAAGAACAGTCTTTTCTGCTACCAGCCCTCCCCACACCCAGATGAACCCCCGATACTACTGCCTCCCTATGCCTCTCCACTTAGGGCAGAGGTTCCCTTTTTGCCAGTGAAATGCAACCGTTGGTATTTCCTCTGAGGCCTGAGGAAACTGAATGGGTGGGGAGGTGCCTCTGTTTGGCCCAGAGGTAACAACCTACCCTCCAGTTGCCTCTCTGAAGACAAGAGGCCCCCAACATGTGGTACAGGATAGGAACATCCAGGAAGAACAGTCTTTTCTGCTACCAGCCCTCCCCACCACAAATCTACTCAATTGGCAACAATACTATACCCTTTCATACTCTGAGAATAGACTCTGATGATAGACTTAGTAGAATATGTCTGTCAAACTCACTTCCCCACAACCTGGGGATACTATCACCATCTCCTCCTGACCTTCCTCAACACTGAGCAATGGCAATTGGAAATCACTGAGGCCCAGATGTGGTTGATGGCTTATGTCCCAGGAGGGCAACTGAATGCAGAGGTGGGGTGCAGGGGAAGAACAAAAACCTACCATGTCTAAAACTATGGAGATCCTTCAAAAACCAGATAAGAGAACCTCAGACTTTCACAAGAGCCTATGTGAAGCTCTTCTACCTGTACACTTCCTTTGACCCTGAGGCCCTCAAAAACCAGAAAATGATGAATGCTGCTTTTCTGGGCCAGGCACAAGGAGATATGTGGAGAAAGTTTCGAAACCTGGAGGGATATGTAGGGATGAACAGTACCCAACTCTTGGAGGTTGCCAACAAAGTAATTGTGAACCTGGAAAAAAATTGCCAGAAGGGAAGTAGACAACAGGACGACAACAAAAGGCCACCCTCCTGGTGGAAGCCTTGAGCCAACCTGCCCCCTCAATCCTAGATAGGACCAGACAGGGACAAGGGACAAGCCTTTCCCTTACAGATATATAATTGTGCCTAATGCAAGGAAATTGGACACTGGACAAGTGCATGACCAAATAGGAATGCAGGGGTGGGGGGATGAGGTCAAAGAACTCAACAGGACTACACTCTGTATCAGGTTGAACCCTCTGCCAGGCTGTCCAGAACTGACTCAAATTGAGGTAGACTGAGTGCAGTGAAACTAGTTCCCAGGGAGCCCATGGTCAAAATGAAAGTAGGGGGCCACTTGATGGATTTAACAGTGGACACTGGTGTGGAGTATTCAGTCATGACCATGCTGGTGGGTCCCATGTCATAGAAGAAAACAACAATAGAAGGAGATACTAGAGTCCCAAACAAGCACCTCTTCTGTGAGTCTCCCAGTTGCATCATGGGAGGACATCAGGTAACGAATGAATTCCTCTGTGACCCATAGTTTCTGGTAGCCTTGTTAGGAAGAGAACTGATGACTAATTTAGGGGCGTGGATCACCTTCTCTGTGCATGGTACCATCTTCCTAAAACTACAGGGACCCACATAAGCCATCTCTCTGATCCTGTCTGTTTTGATTCCTCGAGAGGAAGAATGGAGAATCTACTCAAGCCCTCCACAAACACCAACTCTGTCCTGAAATCTTAAGAGTTCCCACTTTCCCAAGGACTAGCCTGAGAGGAACCCATCTGGCTGGCCTCTAGCTATACATCTATATTAGTCAAGCTGCTGCCTGAAGCCTACCCTGCAAAGGTCCAACAATATTCCTATTGCCAAGGTTGGCATCCAGGCTCATATTCAAAGACCATTATATTTCAGATTGCTCTGAAAATGCCATATACATGGAACATTCAACTGGTTCAGAACCTGTGAGCCATCAACCAAGCCACTACCAACACTTATCTGGTGATCCTCAACCCTTACACCCTCATGGGCTTCATTCATATCTGCTAAAGCTCAGTGGTTGATATGCCTGGATCAGAAGGATGACTTTTCCATCCACTTTCTCCCTGTAAGTCAGCCCATATTTGGAATCAAATAGGAAGACCCCACCCCTAGCCAGAAGGAACAATTAACCTGGACCCAATTGCCCTAAGAATTCAAAACTGCCCCTGTAAGATTTGGGGAAGCCCTGGAAGATGATCTGACACACTTCCCAAGTGCAGAAGTGAAATTCACACTAATGTAATATATGGATGATTTATTCCTGACAAGCCCAACATTAAAGGACTGCAAAAGGGGAACAGAAACACTGCTATATCTGCTCCAGGGTGCTGGATGCAGGGTATCCCACAGGAGGCCCAGCTCTGCAAAAAACAAGTTAAATATTTGGGGCTGCAGATCTCTGAAAGGACATCTAGAAAAGGATATAAATGTCTGCTGGTCATCATATGTACTTACTACAGATGGGTAGAGGCGGATCCTACCAGAACAGAAAACACAAGGAAAGTAACCAGAGTTTTGCTAACTGTTTAAAGCTTATCTTCATTAATTGGGGCAATGGACCTGCCTCCGTAGCTGAAATTACACAAGAACTGGCAAAAGTTCTACAAATTAAATGTAGCTTACATGTGGCTTATAGGTCTCAGAGTTCAGGGAAAGTTGAGTGTATAAACAGGACCCTAAAAATAAATCCTAAATAAATTTTGTCACGAGACCCAAATGCCCTGGACCTTGGTGTGCCCTATGACTTTCTTACTGGAGAGAGGCTAACCCAGAGCAGCAGTGAAGCTCTCAGCGATGAGATTGTTTTCAGCAGACTCTGCCTCTCATAAGAGTCCCTGGAGAGCAGAGGGAAATGGAAAACAGAGATTCATGCTCAGCTCTAGCTTCTAGCTACTACCACATCTCAGTTACATCAAGGTGTGCTAAAGAGCCTTCCCTTATCCATAAGTAACCCAGTACTTTCCCATAGACCAGGAGACATTGTATGGGTGAAGGATTGGCACAAGGCACCCTCACAGAAAGGCAACCTACACAGAAAGCACCCATAAATCTGTACTTCTGACCTGTCCTACAGCTCTAAAAGTTGCAGCTATAGAGGCCTGGATCCATCAGACCTGAGTGAAGATTGATGCCACACCAATTGTTCAGGAGATGGACAGTGACTGGGGATCCCAAGAAGCCCCTCAAGGTCACCTTTTGATCCCACTGCCATGCTTTGACCACAATGGAAGCTTGTCAATCTGTATATGGCTGTAGCTTAGGGATTCAACTACTATTAAGGGGAGATAACTAAATGGCCTACAGCCAGTACCTGAGGACTCTTCAGCCATGGTTCAGTCAAAAACCTGGGACCAACTGGTCAACACAGGATAGAAGCCTAAGGAATTCAACAAGGGATATCTGGAGCTGTGGTCATAATGTCACCCTGTCCACTGGGATTTATAATATTACTGACATCTATAGGTATAGCTGAAAGAGCTCTGCAAAACTGAAGTCAGAGCATTTCCCTAGCCATAATCTGCATAAGTATAACAAACCTTTGGGGGAAGGGCATGTCATCTGCTTTTTATAATGCCCTATGCCTTACTCAGCCCTGAGGCAATGGGTTATACACCCTGTTCACTAAGTGCTTTTTGGTAGTACCACCTCCTCTCTTGGAATATCCAACTTGATAAATGTGTCAAACAAACCCCACCTACTGTCTTCTTGAAGGACAGACCTATATAACAGGGCCACATCCAGAATCTTATATTTGCTATCCTGCTATTCTTCCTGATGATCCTATTCCTATCCCTATTCCCACCCCCACTACTATTTTCTCAGATCAGAAGGGAATGATGGTGTTACTGCCATGCCTCTGTACCACTGTCTACCTCCAAATGCCAACCAGATGTTATAAGGCAGAGGATGTCGTTTCCTGCTACAAGAATGGGAGTATATGCTGGATGAGAGCAATAAAAACTTGATGCTATTGGGGGTTGCCAGACCAGACTTACCATAGTGTTTCAGGCCCTGCCCTTTGGAGCATTGGATCAAACTATCAGCCAGTACCTAGGCCTAAATTGAATAAGGCCCATGATTTAGGCCCTTAAGTGTATCAGGTTCTAAACACAACTCACAACCTCCTCAAAGATGTTGACCCTCAGTTGGCAAAAGATTGCTGGCTTTACTTATTCTTGGAGGATGCTCAATATTTAGCAGCACCAGGTCACTCGAAAATGTAACTACAATGGGGTCCCCTGGACCTATCCACGTTAAAACCTATTTAAGGGCATTACAAATAAAACAGGGCTAAAACCTGTGGGTGATCTAGGCAGTGGCCAATGTGTCCAAACTTCCAAGGACCAGGTCTTGTGTAGAAGATTTTCCAAATTATTCAAATTATTAAAGATTATTCTATAACATAGACTTGTTAATTCTACAAGAAATCCAAAAACCTATAGATACAGTAAAATGAAAGTTACATAGAAATATAAAATATGGTACATGAAATAAGAAACTTGAAAACAGGGTCCAGTCTTCTAAGCAATGGTGTTGAAGATAATAAAGCAATTGCATAGATAAGGCATGACAGTTTGTTTTGTGAAATGTTTTATAATGGATCTCTGAGTTTGATAAGTTGTTAAAATAGGCTGGGGAACAATAGAACTAATATTTGTTCTTCTCATCCTGGAAAGCTAAAGTTGATAAGGGAAAGCACGACACCACATAGAAATATCACTCAGAGAAAAACTAAATCTGAAATAGCCATTTATTTTGACACATATTGGAGACTAAAGAATAAGATTGTTTGTTCAGCATGGAACATATTATTGAATGATGTCAAACAGTGTAATACCAGAGTTGAATACCAGAAAACCTCCTGACAGACTTTTGATTATCGGGGAAAGATTTCAAGTACATTTAGAGAGTGGAGAATATCCTTACTAAAAAAAAAAAGAAGAAGAGGATGAAAAGATAAGGAGCCAAGCTGACCTGAAATTAAAACTAAAAACTAAAATAATGTTGTGCAGAGGCAATGTTAAAAGTAATATAAAATAATTACAATGAGACATTGAACATTTGCTCTTATAATAACAAAAATGTTGCATAAAGATTTAACTTACTGTGTATACAAAGGTGTCTTCTGACTCTTTCACTCTCTCACTCTTGCTCTGTTGAAATGAAAGAAATGCTGACAATTTCTTAGTGAGAGCATTGTGGACTACAACCAGAGGAAAACTAAACAGGCAGTCCTATATGGTTGATAACTCTTTTAATTCACAGGCATTATTTTTCAGTTGATGTATTAGTCATCTATGTACAATTAGCTGTGTGTGAGATTTCAATTTGTGCTTATCTGGAATATTGTTGTCTCCATGCAGTAAGCTGATTGACCTATTTATCAATGACGTGTAGGAGGCTATTGTGTTTTATGACCTCTGCAGTTATGCCCATCCATGTTAATGAGCCATGAAGGAGGGTTTAAAAACCCATTGAAATAGCACTGCCTTACTACCCAAATGACAGGGCTGATGCTGTAATAAATGACCAAGACCTCAAATATTGAAAATCTCTTTATAAAACACACATCAAAATAGTTCAAGGGTATATTTTCACTGTCATAAACAACCAAGTTAATATTTAAAGCTTGTTATTTTATAAATTACTCTTACCAAGTATTTAGAAATGTATGTTTTCATAATTATGTGTTCCCTGGTTCAGGCCCATTCATTTTATATAATTAAAATCAGTGAGAGTAAGCAAACTCCTAAAGGTGGGCACCACCCTCCCACCATGCTCCTGGGTTGAAATGAAAGCTGATTCCTGTGGTGCAGCTTCCATTTTCCTTACCCACCTTCTTTTGTGTGAAAATAAGCTGGGGTCGCTAATGTTTCTTCTTGTCCTTGGAACCCATATCTGAGCTTTGCCTTTGCCTTTAGACTTTCTTCATGACCTCAGGATCATTAGCAAAAAATGTAGGAGGAAAGACTGTGCAAGGTTTTGTTTTGGAGGGGCTAGCCAGAGTATTTGCTACTTCGTGTGAGACCTTGAACAGAGTATAAATAACTCCCCTCTTTGTGACTATCATGTGGAAATCCATCTGGTATGTCCATTGCCTCTTACAATGCAGTAGTTTATTTTCTTTTTGGTAATATTTTTCCATTAATACAAAAGTGATACATGTTCACTTTTAATAATTCAGCTAGCATAAAATGCAAAAATAAGGGAATAACTGTGTGTTTACTTCCCAGACCCTGAGCACCCTCCGCAATTTCTAAGGATGGCATTGCCACTCAGATTGTCCACACTGAGGCCTGGATTCCTTGGCTAACATGTACTAAACCAGGACTGAGATAGGAATATGATCCAAGTAAACTAATGAAATGCTTTTTGTATTTTTGAAATCAGAAATGCTAGGTCACCTTCATTTGAGAGCCTGAAGTGAGCTTAGATGTTGTGAGGTATTTCATATCTGCTGTGTGCACTTAGAAACTAGTCTAGAGAAGAAAATAAAGTATTCAGAGCCACACAAGATGAACCAGAATATTCTGAGGAAAGACAAAGAGTACAAGACTATAACTGCCTCACTTCCCAATAGCTCTCCATTGCTCAGGCCCCATCCCTCAGAGACTCCAATAAGACTTCATTTAAAGTGACTTGACTTCATTTAGAAGTTACTAGGTCCTTATAATAAATTCACTGGGTCGTTTAAGCCCATTCCAATAGGCCTCTGATCCTTGTATTCTATCAGGAAAAGGAAAGGGTGCATTTTTCCCTCCACTTCCAAATCACAAACAACACAAAAGACTGTTGGCACCAGGCATATGGGAACATTCCCCTACATGCCAGGCAGGTATTCAAATCTATAGAATGTGTCATATGTACCTACACAGAGACAATGACTTGTCAGATCCCTAGGCTTAGTATACAGTCCGGAAAACTGCGCCTGTCATTCAGAAAACAGACACAAGCCCCTATTTTATTATTTGTGTGTTTTGATTGATTCACTGTAAACTGAGGTTTCTATAAGCCCCTCATTTGAGTTTGATCCATTTGCTTGACTAGCTCACACAATTTAGGGAAATATTTACATTTACCAATGTCTTATCAATTATATTCCAAAGATATAGATAAAGAGATGGCTAGAAATGCATAAGATGAGATGTGGGCCAAGGGTATTGTGCTCTTATACCTTTTCTGAGCATACTACCTTCCAGTGGTCTCCTATGTTCAGCTCTCTGGAGGCTCTCAGAACACAATTATTTGAGTTTTGCTTGTTTGTTTATTTTGTTAACTATTAGGCTACTTGTGAAGATTTATGGGATAGAGTGTCCTACTTCAATGCACATATCCATTGTAGAATGATCAAACCCTAAGGTGCTTTATGCAGATTGAGTTGTATAGGCATGACTGCTAATAGACTGTGTGGAGAAATCTGTTGGGACTGAAGAAAAAGGTCTATGTTCCTTCAGATTTGCTTACTTGCCTCCCTCCAGGTTGTGGGGGGCAGGACTCCTTCTAAAACACAGGTTTTATTGTCTATCAGACAAGGCAGGTCATAGAAAGGCAGGGAAGAGTTCCAACAACTTGCCTTAAAGAAGAGAATTCTGTGTTTTATGCATGCCTTGGGGAAGGAGTTATGAGCCATGAAACTTAGAGAACCAACAAATATGTATATCATAATATCACACAATCACAACAGCCTTTGCAAAGAAATTTCTAGAATCCTTTATTCAGTGATAATCAAACTTCCCTGTTCTTGTACCCATTGAAATGGGCACATAGGATCTGGCAAATTTCTGTGGTTAGTGTCATGCTTCATTTCCTACAGTGGATTTCTTCCCATCTTATTACATATTCATCTGTGAAAATGTTTTTAATGGTTTCAAACTCTTCCAATGTATAATTCAGCAATCATTTATTTATTCAGTTTTCCTTTCAACATTGTGTTGCTTTTTAATATTTTACCATTCTAAATTGCATTGAAATGAAAGGCTTCAGAATGATTTAAACTCTTTCAGCCATTTAGGAAGTGTTTCAGAATTGATCTTGTTTCAAATAATTCAACAACTTTTGTTTTGTAATGTTGATGCAAAAGCACAACTTTCATCTCATCAACGATTGGTGATAATTTATTCTGGAGCTAAATATGAGTGACCATGGCCCAGGAACACAGATTCAGGTTACATAAAAACTCTATGTTCCAGCACAGAAGCAGTTTTATGAACAGAGAAAAGTCATAAATCAAGACACTTTTCAAATACATTGGTGGAAACATTATGTGAGCAGATATAGAAAAAGAGATATCTCAGCAATAGGCATCAGATGCTATCCAATGGCAGTCTTAGCCTTTGGAGTGGTGGGAGCTAGGGCTTTGTTAAGTTAATACATTCCTAAAGGTTTTTTATGTGTTAGTCACAAGTTAAGTCAGAAACTGATGTGGGCAAGGAGTGGCTATTTAGGGACTCAGTATAACCTAAGATGAATTGTAAATAGGCTCTGGATCTGCAACCTTCCAAACTCTCTACAGTTATTGAAGTACTAATCAGTTGGTCAGCCTTGCAGGGAGTTCAGACCTAGATGCAGGATTTTTCTGGGAATGTTTTTTTTTTTTTTTCATAGTAACATGCTGCCAAGTTCTCAGGAGAAAATTGTACCAATTCACAAACTCAACAACCCTGCTTTTGCTTGAACAAGAGGGAGCTTAAGGTGGGAGAGGTCAATGATGCATTGAGTTCTTAACATATGAAAATAATCCAATAATATTTCCCGATTAAAAACAAAATCAATCCAATTAATTGTCAAAATTGTGATAATAAGTATATAGCCAAGAGATATCTAGTGATTGGATTGGTCTGAAAGTACGAAACCAACGTTGATGTAATTCAGACAGTATCAGATTTGAATCTCAGCAAGTAAACTCTCTCTATACCTCTGTTTACTGACCATGACCTCAAAGTAAGGTTAATTATGCATACATGTAGAAGACACAATGGAGATGAAACAAGCACGTGAAGTGACATAGCTAATAGCAGTCAGACAAACCAGTCACCTGAGTTCAATTTTAGAAGATGGTGATGATGAATATTTTATTGATAAGTATGATTTTCAGTAAGGATATAAATCTTTTCTAAAAATTCCTGTACTTTACAAACGGACTGATGACTTAAACTGTAGCTTTAGTACATCACGCCTACATTTCACTAAACATAATGCTAAACATAACTTTGCAAAGAATAAGAATTTGAATGAGTTACTGAAGACTCTTTCCCTAGTGAATGAGTAAGAATTTGCTAGAAGTAGAAACCTTTGTTTAGTGGGTTGAACTTAGTTCTTAAGTGAAGACCTTTGTATATCTAATCACTCGGTAGTGTCAGGCATCATTTCCTGACCATGCCCTGTGTTAAAACTCTATTAGTTATGAAGCTTATGTGCAAATGTCAAGGTTGGTTTGCCACATTAGTTACTTTATTATATAATTATCTTTCTATTTGACCCAAATCTTTTCTAACTTCCAGTGTTTCTTTTTTGAATGGTAAGAAAATATTATGGAACTCCTTAACACAGAACATCTAGTGTTTACAACTGGGATGACAAGAGTGCAAATATTCCTTAGAAATCTCAGAGAGGTTTTTTTTTTTTTTTTTTTAGTTAGATGGGTTTCCTGTAACAGCTGCCAATGCTAAGAACATGTTATGTGCTGACTGGTTTAGGCAAAAGTTCTATGTGCCACTCATGAGCTGAGTGAAGGAAAAGTTGGAGACTATTACAGGGTTCTACAACTGGTCACACACAAAGAATAAGTGTCTGAGAGATGCCCAGCCCTAAGTGACACATCTACAATGGAACCTCTACACCTAAGGCTCACAGAGCATAGATGAACAGCAGTTAGAGAGAGTACTAATGCATCCCTCAAGTCTTACCAGCAAAACTTCCTCATGCAACAGAACGTGATATGCACACAGAAGGCCACACTGGTCAAAGCATGGTGAATAAGAGACTGCAGAGTGTGTGTCCCTGGATAGGACTCCTATGTTAGACCTCACCTCACCATGGCTCAGGGACCACTGTGGTCCGTGGGGCAGAAAGATTTTGAGAGTCAGGGTTGATGCATGATGGTAAGGAAAGAGCATTTTCCAGGTCTTTGGGAACTTACTCATAGGAACTTGCCATTCATATGTAATTTCTATACATGGATTTTCAATACATGGATTTCACAGGGGCAACAAAGCTCCCTGAACACAAGCTTGCCATTCTCACTGTCCTATGTAGTCTAAAGAATGCTGGTTCCAGTTATCTTTCATTTCTAATAATGACAGCTTGGATTTCTTTAGAGAACTGCCCCTTCTTGGCCATGATGTGCTGTACTGAGCTGATTACACAAAAATACTTTGCTGCATCCTGGCTAAGAAGTAGAACTGGACTCAGCCAAAAGCAGTTAGACTCTCTCTCCTTGGTATTTAGTCTTTATATTATTAATACAAGGCAAAATTAATAGTTGAAAGCATACTTTATTCCAGTAGTGGTGCTCTAAAGGATGCTTTTCATAGTGATAATGAGAAGCCAAGTGTTGCCCCCATTCACATCCTATCAGAGTAGAAGTCATTCCTTTTTAAATTCTGTGTTGCCCTATTTCCTTCTCTCTGACTGATGACTAGGAATGTGTATGTCTATGAAGAGCTTTTTTCCATGGCTTGTAACTGAGAAAGAAACACAGATTTCCTCCCTCTCAGCAGCTCTCAACTTCTCCTTTAGGGTCAGCTACCCTAGTTCACATGCTTCTCCCGAGGTTAAGCCAGAAACCAAAGCAGCAGAGAGATGACAAAGTGCACAGGAACATGTTGGAAACCATTCAGATGTGCTATATATGACTTTGTTTCCACATTTCAATCATTGTTCAAGAATCCCAGGGCTACCTAGCTTACCCTAAGATTCTCTACCTGATTTTATTTGTTTTTTATATATTTTTGTTTCTTAGTGTACAAAACAATGGGTTTCATTATGGCATCTTGATACATCTGTGTCACTGTGCCTCTCTATATCTAATGTAGGAACTTTACTTTGGTGATTTTGAAACCTTTTTTAAAATTTTTTATATTCTTCTGCTAGGATGTCATTCAGACCTGAATATCAACTGTGACATGTTGAAAAGGTGTCACATGAACAGATGTAAACCTGTTGATTTCAAACCCATTTCAAAGAATAACTAAGTTGCTCAGAAACCTAGTATCCTCAGCTTTAAGAAGAAAAGAGCAAGTTGGGCATGGCGGGGTACACCTTTAATCTCAGCACCCTGGGGGCAGAGGCAGGGAGGCTCTAGGCCAGCCTGGTCTACAATTACAGTGAGATTTTGTCTCAAAGAAACAAAAAGAAGCAACAGCAACGAAAAAAGAAAAGTGCCAACACATGAAATTCTACTTCAAATGCTAATTTTAAAATGCATTTAGTGGAAAAAATCAACAGAATACCACTGAGTGTGAAAAATAGCAATGGTTTGAGGCCAGTGGAGTTCTATGGAATTTTAGGTTATAGAACCCTGTCAGGGTTTGGCCCTTTTTCCTGTGAATCCGTTATCGGATTCCTGCTCTGCCTATTTTGTAAAAATAATTAAACAAGCTCTCACCCCTCAAAACCCACATTTTTTAAAAATCTTTTTCTCATAATTTAACTGAAATCCCTCTTTCCCCAGAAGTGGAGTTGTTTGACTTAAAAAACCAGTAGTATCAGTATAATCCCTAGAATCTAATAAGGCTTCCATCAGTGTAAAATTGTTATCCTTAGGCAGAA
The DNA here is from genome assembly GCF_000622305.1 of Nannospalax galili. Lineage (NCBI taxonomy): Eukaryota > Metazoa > Chordata > Mammalia > Rodentia > Spalacidae > Nannospalax > Nannospalax galili. The sequence goes on from NW_008336930.1 coordinate 1,279,956, forward strand.
AGAGAACCAATTCAATTATGATGTTGGTTGAAAAATTGAAAGCCTTTTTAACTGGAGGGTGGAAAAGTTGTAGTACATATTAAAATGGTTAGAACAAAATCCGTGCATCTTGGCTAACAAATGCTAATATGTTCTTTTGTTACCCTCTAATTTATATGATTCATGTAAGCCTCCAGCCAGTGAAACTTGTACTAAATTTCATGTGCATTAAAAAATAGCAAAGCAATGAATTGTGAAGTTATTAACATTCGTGCCTGCTTGCATTATTAAGCCATACACATCAAGTCTGGTAGTACAAGGAGAGAAATGTCATAAAGAAGTACAACAGTGTTTAATCAGAAGCATTTCTAAAGGTCATCAAGGCATTGCATGGTGCCCACCCATGCAGAACAGAAATCTGAAACAGATACCCAATGTGGCACAATAAGAATAAGTTTAATAAGTTTAATAAGTCCTCCACATACTGTACCTACTAATGATTGGGTTTACCGTTCTGCTGTTAAAGATAAAACCAATTCTGGTCCTAAATCATATATGCTTCTCCCTAAATTAATTCCAGATTAACAAGGAGTTAAGAGTGCTGGCACAGGACATTTGTGTGCTTATTTACCTTCTACCACTGAGGAGATGACTGATCATCTCAATACAGGCTTTTAAAGAGCTCTTCGACTTTTATCATCTAGGGGAGCCACAGGCTGCATGATTTAAGTAACCCATAATTTATTAATATTTTCTTTGAATAGTGTTTTATGTGCTTTGGGACAAGTATTCTCATTTAAATACTTAAAAGCTATGAACATTTGACCCCTCTAAATATTTTACTTTAACATTTTAAGAATTACTATGCTTTCTCATGTGGTTGGGCAGCTTTGGTGAGGATTAATAACAAAATGAATGCCCACATAACTGCCTTATGGTAGATGATAGTCATATGTCTAATTCGCAACGTTTGCAGATACTGCAATTGCTTTTCAGGGGATTACAGTTTGTGCAACTGAAAAGACCAACATAGAAGCTGAACACAATTTAAGACGGCTAACACTGATTTGTGCCTGGTGCCACTGTTCACTTCAATTGTCACTTTTTATTGCTGCCCTTCACGTTTAAATTTGACCTTGCAGCCATAAGCCAAAGGAGAACTCCTTCACTCCCTTTAGACTAATGCCTGGATTAGCCATCTTTTGCTGTTTCTCAAGAGACTGTAATGACACATCCCCCATCAGTAAACAGGCTCCAGGTTTCCCTTAAAGACTTTCATGTGCTGTTTCTATTTCCCTGGACTCCCCTTCCACATAGTTAAAGGCCTGTACCCACCCTGTTCTACTGAAGACTGTTGGTGTCCATCCACTGTCTACTGTCCTCTGCCCAGATCAACACCAGGAAGATGAGCCTCAGATAATTTTACTTAAATATTATAAAAATTCTAATTAAATAATGCTGGGATAAATGACTAAATATATGAAATTGGAGACACAAGGCAATGCTTTTTTATTCAATAAGCCTGCTTAATTATAAAAATTTCCTCTTCAGTATATATTTATTGAATAACTACTCTGATCAGTGGTGAATACATTTGATTTCTTAACAAGTTTATTGAATCACGATCCATATATGCGCATCAATGGTATGACTAAGGATCACAATGAATGTCTCAAATAAACACATCTGTGTAACCAAGACTTTTAGTTGTAAAAAACTGAAAGTTAAGTCTCCATAAAAATTCACCAGAGCGTTTCTGGGCCACTATTCTGACTGTTAGCAAACAAAGCTTTGTTGTTGTTCTGTATACGGATTCATCTAGTGTACACTCATTTGTGCCTGGTTTGTGCTGATAAACACGTGGAAATTCTTCCATGTTGAGTGGATTTGTTGCTCTTTCATGCTCCTTGTTGAATAACTCCTCAGTATGTGACTGCACCACAGGTTACATATACATTCCAGTACTAAGGATTCCAGTACTAAGGGCACTTTGATACTTGGGGGTGGGGGGGTATTATGTATGAGACTGCTATGGATCATTGACTACATGTCTTTCATTATATGTATGAACATAAGGGTATAATCTTAACAGAGAAATTGCTGTGTCATGGGCTATATAGTAGATGCAAAAGCTGGAATATTTAAGAGAAGTGTCTGCACTAAATCTCTTCAAGGGTAATATGATATTTAATCTCAGATAAATGGAAACTGGGAAAAACACTGCATCAAGCGTTCATTATTATTTTAGCTGAAATTAGGATTTGGCAAAAACAAAAAAACAAAAAACAGTTGTTCTTCTGAGAGACTCACTGATCTAATCTCTGGCTCTAGCTATCTATGGAAATTACTGACTTCGCTGAGCTACATTTTCCTTGTTTACAAGATTTTGGTGGTAGGGCTCACTTTATAAGCACTATAATCCACATAGATAGTTCTATCTTTTTTAATGTGTATTTTTATGGAATTTTTGTGCGTTTTAGACACAACATCTTAATCATCTTTATAATCCCTCCCCATCAGCAAAAAAATGGAATGCTTCACGAATTTGGCTGTCATCCTTGTTCAGGGGCCACAGTAATCTTCTATCATTCCAATTTTAGTAGATGTGCTGCTGAGGCGAGCACCCTCATAGTGAGGATTTAATGAGATAATGCACACAAACCTAAAGGTCTTACAAGAGTGCAAAGGTTGAAAAAATACTTATTGTTGCTTTCTTCTTTCTTTCTTTTTAACAAAGCTATCTCTCCAGCCCAGAACTAAGTGTTTATATGTTGGCCATTATTATTATTGAGGTGATTCCAAAAAATAGTTTCCTACAGTGTAGACCCAACAAAAAAAAAGGGATGCAAGTCTTTTTATCATAAATCATAATTATGACACAGATTATTTAATTACCATATTCTTTTGAAAATACTGTGATTATGAGTGAAGTATTAAAATTTCCTGTAAGAGAGAAAGAACATATGCCTTCTTGTTTTCCAGATCAAATCTCCAAAATAATGCTCCTTGTGTTATGTGAGTTCAGAACTCTTATCCGTGGTAAAGCCTTTCCTGGATCTATGATCACATTCCCCCTTCTCCCTCTCTACTGCATAAAGGCTTCTTGCTGGGTTTATTCTACTCTAATACTTAGTTCATTCTGTTACAGTCACTTACCATTATATTCGCCTCTATGCATTGAGAGTGCAGGATTTATGTTTTCTATGTAGAATATAGATCCAGAAAGCCTTAAGTGAATTTCTAAAACTGTCAGAACATATTGTTAATGCCTGGCAACATAATCTCTCTCTACACTATGTTATTGGGAGAATCCTTGATGTTACTACTTCCAGTGGAGCAATCACTGTTAAGGAAATGCACTAAAATTTACAGACTTTAAACATTCTTATTTTGTTTACATTTTGTGTGTGTGTATGTGTGTGCATGTGCTGTGCACAAGTGCACCCAAACATGCATTCATGAATGTCACGATGCATGTGGAGGTCAGAAGAAAACTGTAGGAATCATTTCTCTCCTTCCAACCATTTGGTTCCTGGGATGGAGCTCAAGTTATCAGGATTCATGACAAATCCTTTTACTCTCTGAGCCATCCCACCAGACCTCATACTTTTTAATATAAGTAATACATTTGGTGATTTTTTTCCCATAGTTGAGTACTTTGGGTATACCAAGAGCTAAATAGAGTTGTGTAGATTACAGAAACGACTTATAAAGTGAGAAATGTACCTAGCATTAAATAGCTGCTTGAGAGTGGAATATCTTGAATGCAATTCATTTATAAGCAAGATATGATTTACTATATGCAACAAAAAATAATTCTTAAACTGAACACAGTATTTGCAGAATAAACTGACACCCTTCAGGACTTGGACACTATGGCATGATCAGAAATGTCTGACAAGTGTGACAAGATATTATTCAATAGCTTTTAATTTTGGTAGCCTAGACTGTATTGATGAATGTGCATATGTGCACACTCTGAACCCTATGAAAAGCACACACAAGCTTCAGTTACTATGTGTTGACAGCATTAAAGACAACCAAACTAGCAGATTCTGCATGTTTGTGGTTTATTTGCTCTGTGGCACTGAGTATTGATTAATGACACAATAAATCTTTTTGAGTCTTACTTTCCACTGCCAACATAGCATCCTGGGATGGGAGCTCCAAGCCTGGGTAGAGATGAAGACATGCATGCCAAATAAGATAAGTTGGGCTGAGCTCATGAGTGATGAATAAATGCATTTGGGGGTGTTACCTGCTAACCTTAAACTGTGAAATTGTTCTTTCAAAGCCATCTTCAGAAACTTTCATTAGGCTGAATTACATTTATTTGATTTAGACCTTTCTACCATGACTATATGATGTTAGGAACAAAATTCAAAAGTTGATACTGTAATAGATGATACTATTTACTAGTCTAGGGCTATTAATTTCAACTTCATGATATCAAAGTGCATTTATAAAAGATCTTATTAAAAGTATGAATGAAGGTTTAGGAAGATACACTATTGTTACTGTCTGTCATTAGTTATGTGACTTTGTACTAAGTATCCTTTATGAAATGGGATTCTGTCATTATACGTTAATTGAGCATTGTTATAAGACATTTGGTACAGTGTCTTGTACATTGTAAAGGTTCAGTACATGGGGAAAAAGATCGTTTTCCTTTTTTAATAAAGGGCACAATTTCTTCCACTAAATTTGATTGTTTTAACTATTCATGAAATACGTCTTATATACCAACACTAAGCTAGGGGACAGATTATTACTTAATATATCAAATTATATAGTGTTTATGCAAGAGCATAAAGACGGATAATTGGGAGTTAAGAACAAAGTGTTTTAGATACAGTCTCAGTCCTCAAAGAACATAAACTTGAGAGCAATGATTCTTAACTAAAAGAGATATCATTTATCAAGGGTAATCACAATGTATGAAGATATCTATTGTTGTTACACTGGGGCCATGTTGTCTCAGTGGGTAGAGACTAGGGCTTTACTAAACACAATTACAAGAACAAGTCTCAACAGCCAAAAGCTATCATCTTACACTGCCAGTTATGCCTATATTGAGAAGGCCTGGGCTACAAGCAGGTACAAAGCATGTATGTGCAGAATCATACCAGAGTGTGCAGCCACAGTAACTATTGACAAAGAGACAAAGGATGTTAACCATCATCATCGTTATGGTTACTAACACAATAGAACTCTGTTATGTACTAATAAGCCTTAGCCCAACTAATCTCCTCTATAGCTCCATGATGTGGGGGTGTGAGTATTAAATCCATTCTGAAACTCAGGAAGCAGGGTCTCAGGAGCCTTATATTAATCACTAAGGTGGTAAATTACTGGGCTAGGGTTTGAACCCAGGAAATTGGTCTCAGAAGTCTATCATCTTAACTGCTATGCCTACTGTGAAAAGCCTGCTGGAAGCTCTCCCAGGAAAAGGAATTTTTGTGACATGACGTATCTAAAGATCTTGAGGAGTTTCACTCTGACTAAACTGCTACAGGGCTACAGTGGCCAACAAGGTAAGACTTGGAGTTTTCTAAAACACAGTCATTTTAAGTGAATCTTTTTTTTTTTAAATAATATTATAGTATTAACTAGATTTTTTTCAATGCTGGGAATTGATCTTAGGGTCTCACAAATACTAGGCAAGTACTTTATTACTGAGCTACATTCCCTGCCCAATAGATATTCTTTCAACAAGCTTTCAAATGCCTAATTATGAAATAAGTAGTGCCTGTGTCTATATGAAACACAGAAAATTTATAATTTTCTGTTAAACAAAATGGAATAGTGACTGGAAAGATGACTTAGCAGTTAAGACCACAAGGATAGACTGCTCTTGTCAGGACCCAAGTTCAGTTCCCTGTACTGGCATTGGCCTGTAACTCCACTTCTAGAGGATCCAACATCCTTTGTTGGAGTTTGTGGGCACCTGCACTCCCAAGTACATACCTCACATAGACACACATGCACACATAATTTAAAAATAAGGTAACTCATTTTAAAATGGAATAAAGCTGGACATGGTAGCTTACACCTTTAATCCTATCTCTCAGGAGACAGAGGCAAGCAGATCTCTGTGAGATTGAGGCCAGCCTGGTTTACATAGTTAGATCCAGACCAGCTGAGGCTACAGAGAGACCCTGTTTCAATAAATACATACATACAAAAATCATAAAATTAAATAGATAAAAAGGAACAAAATAAAGTTCCATGTTTCAAAGTTCCTTTCATATTCAGATAACATAATACAGTTTGTAAAAGGAGATAGCATAAGTTTTTCTGAACACAGAAAGGGGTAGTAACATGAGGGTGTGATAGCCCTCATTCTCATAAAAATCTGAGGACCAGACCATGTGAATAAAATCACCAATGACATAGATCTGGTTGTAGCAATAACATTTTTAATAGTTTTAAAGGAAAAGTTGAATTCAAATTGTTATATTCTTTATATTAGAGAGTCACATTATTGCTGCAACAGGGGAATAAAGTCAGTAGCTAAGGTGGAAATAATGCTGAATTGTACCTATTCCAACTTACCTCTGAAAATGCCTTGTACTTCCCATACAGTACAGCACCCCTACTGTAACAGTTTCCTCAGGATGCTGTGTCAAAGTCCTGCAGACTAGATTTTGGCAGGGCCATGTTAACTCAGAGATCACAAGGAAATGACCTTTCCTTGCCTTTGCCTTGGTCCCAGTGTCTCTCCATAACCCCCACTATCCCTTACTTGATAGATGCACCAGTCCAAACCCTATCTCCATCTTCACACAGCCTTCCCTCTCTGTATGTTTATTCTCCTCAAAAAGATGAGAGTTCCTGGATTCAAGGCCCAGGCTAACGCATTAGAATATCATAAGTAATTACATCTCCAGTGACACTCTTCCCAAATATGGCCATATATTGAGATTCCTGGGAGATATTGACTGGGGAGGGGCATATTCAACATAGTATACCTGGCATCATGTATATAATTCTGTATGGAAATAGGAATATTGCATGTGGGATGTGCATGCAGAAAAAACATGTTTTTCAAAATGAAGATTTCTAGCAGGACATCTTTAGACACTAAGATCAGAGGCAGCATAATGAAAAACTAAAATATTATTTTAGTAAAACCTGAACCAATTCATATTGAAGTATCTATTTATCACATGATAAGCAAAAATGCCATCTGTTTTTTGTCCTCTCTCATAATTAGTTCCATTTAGCTGAAATGACATTTGACATCTATTTCCCAAGGAGAAAAAGATGAATTATTGTAATTATTTTTACCTTTTTATGATTTAACCCATGTGTCTAAATGTTCCCATTAAAGGAAATATTATTATTTTAGATAGATAAGAATGTTGTAAAATTTATTTTTCAAATTTCTGAGTTTTTACCTGTTATTATTCATCACAATACAAAATTCTTTTGGCAAACTTAGGATTATCAGTATGAAAAAAACCCTGTGCTTATTGCATACCCTATCAGAGCCATTTGAAAAATTTGGATATTAATGTATATGACAGTTGTGCACATTCAGTTCATTACTTTATATACGTTGTGGTAGTGGAAGTATTAGAATAAGCTACATAGGAAAGCCAGGTGCCTAAACAATAAAAATAGTAGCACAAAACTGAAAGTCCAGTGAGATTAAGTGCTTCTTAAAAGACAAGGGAAGGCCCTCCAGAAATCTATTTTTCTGTAGCAAGAATATTGACAAGAATAGTAATATAATTTTGTTAACTCAGAAAGTTAGCCAAAGTCAAGACAAATAAATAACTCTTGATATTAACAGCAAAACTTCATGGGCTTTATTTCATTAGTATTTGGGGTGCTGGGGATCAAATCCAAGGCCTGACACATGGTAGGTAAGTGCTCTGACACTGCTTCACATCCCCATCCCCTTTGTGGCTTCTCACATGCCCTTTGAGGACTCTCTCCCATGTTTGGTTAGCCCTGAGAATCATCTGCTTCGTATTCATCATTTCTAGAAACCAGTGGCCTAGCAGTTGAGGCAGAATGGGTTGAGCTCACCTCACTCCAAAACTCGTGTGCCTGAGAATTGTCTGTTTCCCTTGCTTATGCTCATGGAAAAATCAATAGAAACTGTTTAATTTGCATCTGTCTGAGACACGAATGATAACTGCTACCAGAAACTGACCAAGAAACAAACAAAAGATCATTCAGAATAGTTCTATAAAAGGCACTGAGCAGCTCTGATATATTTTAGATGACCAGAAAGCCCTGCATGTACCCATCTCTGGGAATGGCCTAAGATCTGTCTAGTCCATCACCTTTAGGGAACCTTGAAGCTCTGCACAGGGAGGAAGAGAAAGATAAGTTGGAATTGTAAACTTAAGCTTTAGAGGGGAGGTGTGCCCCACCACACAGAATCACTTGGCAAAGGTTGAGAGACTTGTTCATCTGAGCAATCAACAAAAATTTTAACCAACATTAGTTAACCTTGAAGTTAATGAGAATTTAGTGCTTTATGAAAAAGAAGGCAAACTCTGAGTAGACCTGACAAGACTACAAATAAAAACCTCTTACAGAGTCAAAGAGATGGCTCTGAAGTTAAGAGCTTTTTCTGCTTTTGGAAAGGACTTGAGTTTAGTTCCTAGCACCTCTATGAGGAGGCTTATAAGTATCTTTAAAACCAGTTTCACAGGCTCCAACACCCTCATTTGGCCCCTACAGATACCTGCACTCACAGGAAAATACACACACACACACACACACACACACACACACACACACACACACAGAAGCATATTTAAAAAAATAGTTAAATATTAAGAACCACAACAAAAACAAACTCTGGGGAGAGAGGGTCATGATTTCCCGAGTTGCCACTTAAAATTACTTGAAACAACTATATGTAAAAAACATTATAAAATACAAAAGTAAAATATATAGGAAATAGGAAAAGGAAACAGAATTGTCAATGCAAAGTAGCTGTTAGGAAGCCCAGACACTGAACTAATAATAGCCAAAAGGGTTAAATCAGCTATTGTGTATGTGTCCAAAAATGTAGAAGAGTTCAGGTGTGGTGACTCACCTCTAAAATCTCAACACTAGGAATTTTGAGGCAGAAGATTCACCATCAGTTTGAGACTAGTCTGAGATATTATATAAATCATAGTTCCTGGGCAGCCTGAGGCTGGAGAGATGGCTTGTCAGTTAAGATCACTGGCTGCTCTTGTAGAGGACTTGGGTTCAGTTCTCACCACCCACATGGTAGCTAAAAAACACCCGGAACTACATTTCCAGGGAATCTGACTTCCTCTCCTGGCTTCCAGGGGCATTGCACAGCATAGGTGCACTTACATACATAAGGGAAATACACTCATATACACATAAAATAAAAATAAATAAAATTTTTAAAAAATAAAAAGGAGACTATATCTCAGTAATTGAAAGAAGGAAATTTCATTTATAGAAAGCTCAATAGGATACATGAAATAGAAAATTATGACAATTGTAATGAAAAAATTGTACAGTGCATCAAAAGAAGACCTGAGTTAGCTAATGAATAAGCGAATGTGTAGACTGTTCAACTGAAATCACTCAAACTAAAATATTTTTTTAATGAAGAATGAAAAATAACAAAGTCCCAGAAATCTGTGCACAGGGCAACACTAAGTGGTCCAAGCACAGAATGCTAAGGATAGAGCAGAGAAAATAGTTAAAGACATCATAGCAAAAAGATGCAATATATGTAAATATTAAACATACTGAAAGCAATCAAATATCAAATAGAAGAAACAGAGAGCTAACCACAGTTGCGGACAGAGTCAAATACAATGAATTCTCAAAGCAGTGAGACAGGTAACCCATGAGGTCCGAATTTTCTGTGAGATTAGAACTGATCTTCTGATCAGAAACCAACAGAGCTTAGCAGGGAAGGCATTTGGTACAAGACTGATGACTTGAGTTCTGTTCCTGTGACCAATATGGTAGAAGGAAAACTGGCTCTCAGGGATTATCGTCAGACTTCCACATGTTTACCATAGCACATGCATGCCCCCAATAAATGAATGTAATTTTAAATTTAAAAGTGAATAAGCCAACAAAGTCAAATTTAACCTACTATTATTAACTAGTATGGAGATAGATTATGGGAGCACTGTGACTTCAGAGGAATTGAGATTAATGTACTTTCTAAAGAATAGAATGATTGGGGCTGGAGAGATGGCTCAGTGGTTACGAACTCTGACTGCTCTTGCAGAAGACCCGGGTTCAATTCCCAGCACCCACATGGCAGCTAACAAGTGTCCATAACTCCAGTTCCAGGGTATCCAACATCCTCTTCTGTCCTCCATGGGCATTGTACGACATGGATGCACTTACCTACATGCTGGCATAACACACATATACATAAAATAAAAACAAAAAGGAAAAATAAAGAATATAATGATCTAAAAGAATGTTTCGTTCCCAGTGTTCTTCATTTTATCAAGCAACTTCTCATTGTTTCTTCGGACTGAGAAAAAGTTTACTCTCATATCACATGCTTACCTTTAAAGGAAAGGTCAAAAACAAATAGGCTACATAGCTGAGACCAGCTGTGTAGAAATACATGTGCATCAAGCATTTATTTGATACAGGCTTTGTACACCACTCCAGCTGTAGAGCTTTGCCCTAAACGCCATCAGGCCGCATCTCTTTCAACTGAAAATTTGTTTAAGTGTATTGTTGGCATGAGTGACAAAAGAAAATAGTCTCAATTTCAAAAGCCAAGGATAAAAATAAAACATAACCTGAGAAGTCCTGTGACAAAAATACATTTTCTGAGTTCAAGGACAGAGAAAAGATGTATATCACGAATTAAGTAGCTATCTAGAGAACTGAAAACTTTGCTAATGCTTAGTGTGTTAATCTGACCTTCATGAGAGAACAATACCATTAATTTGTTCACGGATGGTCAGCCACACTCTTATTTATGAAGTCAACGGCTTTCTTGTCAATACACAGCCTTTCTCTTCAATCCTCGCCTGGTTATCACAACAACCACAACTTCTAAGCACATGCGTTTCTTGTACACATTCTTTTCAACTTCATTTTGTCATCTGACTCCTTGTTATGACCTCCGTTTACTAACTTTCTCTTTTATAATCACTTGTTTTCTTTTTTTCTCATGCCCATTCTGCCAGTCACGTGAGCCGTAGAGTGTTCACCTTCATCTGCATGGTGTCTGAAAGTCTTGGCACACAGGCTTCTTACTATTAGAGTGATCGACCAAGTGTCCTGCAGTTTTTAATCCTAATAGCATTTAGTAAAATTGTTGACATTCAAAAAGCACCCAAAATTTATATTGAGTGAATAAACAACAATATTTGGTTAAAAAAGAAGAAAAATAAAAAAGAAAAGAAAGCTCAAGTTTTTACCAGTTTAAAGAAATTTAGTTCTCTTTCTTGGGCTATAATCTATATTATCTTTTTTTTTTAACCATATACTCCATTTCCATTAATCAGCCACTATCCATGCTGAAATTTGAAAGAAGATGCATTACTTTATCATCTATAAAACAGAATGAAAACGTTCAGCCCTTACAGCTATTAAAAGGATTAAATAATTTAGTATATGGAAAATACCTGGCATATCAGTTCATTCATTCTATGACATGAGGGGATGCCTCTTCAGGGGGATGTATCAGTGAGTAATGTAGACAAAGAATCCTATCCTCAGGGAGCTTACCCTCTCCTTATGATCAGTACTCAGGTCTCTAGCTGTCTATATCATCTTGCTAGTAAGCCAAATAAAATCCAAAACAGTGTTTTCAAACTTTGACACGTGAACACTTGCAGGAAGATAGTGGCTATTGTTTAACTGATTGTAGGTAGATTCCATTAAAAATTTCACAGAGCACTCAATTTATCCTTCTTGAGACCAGTAAACTATGTAAATGACAAATATAATGGCTCGCTCTTGAGACTAGATTGCCCCACTATGCAGTTACAGGAACTGCACAGTGGCCTAGTGTACCCTGTGTGGGAAGCCTGGAGGAATTTAACTGACCACAAGATCAATTTGAGGAAGTGGCATGACATGGATATATTAAAGGCAGAGGCTTTTCAGTTTCAACACGATTGTGGAAATGAATATTCCAGAATGAGTGTGTGATACTGTGAGTCAGTTTTGTGCCAGATAGACCCTGTCTCTCACAACTCAGAAATGCCTGTTACTAAACCAGTGTGCCTTTAAAGAACAGCAATCAAGGAACAGACGTGTGAAAAAATAGTGGTGAATGGTGGAAGAGGAATTCTTACAAGATTCACAGAGGAAATGGCTGAAAACAGTGAGTGGACTTCACTGATAATTCAAAATAAAGTGAGAACGGATAATGGCAGATTTACACTGAATAGGAATAAAAGAAGGAAAAAAAGAAGGAAAAATGCACTTGTATAATTTCTAAACTTGACACCTCTACTGGGCTTCCCCATTGGTTGATTAAGCTAAATCCAGCTTACTTCCCATCAATCTTCCTTTGAAGGCTTGACCTTTTTAGCATTGATGACATGTTCAGGATTTAATGAATATTTTTGAGATAATTTACATAGGCTGAGATATTTAAGTGTAGACAAATAAAAATAAACAGGTAATCTTCAAAAGAGTAGATTTTGTTATTACTATGCTAATAGAAATTATTATTTCTTTTGGGAAACTGCCAAGAATATTTTCATAAGTTGATTGATGAACCTTGAAATGAACTGATTTCTTTCAAAAACAACCTATGAAGTTATGATGAATTGTCTTCTAAGTCTCCTTAAGTCTCAATTTGGCAGAGGGTTGAGACAGAGGCCCAGAACGCTGGCTCAGTTTGTGCCATATGTAGCCTCTCTCTCTCTCTACTGTGAAAACAATGAATAAACTATAAATAAAACAGACCTAGAAAAAAGGACCCCTTGCTTGAATACTGTATAGGCATTAAAGATGGCAAACAGAAATCTTCGCTTAGACCACCTCTACTTGGTTAGGGATGACTACTTGGGCATCTATGTTCAGAAGGATTTTGAAGCAGAGCTCATGCTCACTGGCAAAAAGCACCATGAAAGGCATTATCCACTTTTAGCAGAAAATCCCAGACATTCCCGGTGGAGTCAAGAGCATCATATATCTTCATGGGGTCTATTTTTCCTTGAAGGTTTCATTTTGTCCTTGACCTCACTGTACATTAAGCTTCCCCTGAAAGGCTGACCTTCCTCACCTACAGCTAGTGAGGTGCAAAATCGTTTGCGGAAGCCACAGCCTTGAACTAATCTTTACCTGCCTCGACAATTGTATAAAGCCCTATCCCATGCCTGGCTTGCAGTCATCCCACTTAGATTGAACCCTATGTGAGTAAATTCATATATGAAGTGGGAACAAATATGGAAGTTTCAGTAAAATCTGTTTTATTTTCTATTTGCTAACGAGAGTACACATTCTGGTTGTGTGTAAACTCTGTATGGTCACATAGCCATTTGCCACAGCCTAATGATGACATGGTTGATGCAGTTGTTCATGAATGGGAAATGGTCATCTTCAGAGTTATTAAGTAAAGGGCATGGTAGATACAGTTGTAATATATAGTCTGCTTTTTCTTACAGCTTCCTGATAGATACAGATAGTAAAGCAAATCTCACCTTTCTCTTCCCTTCCCTTCCCCTCTCCTGCTTCCATCGCAAGCTTGTGCCTTCCTTCTGTTTTTCCCTTCTTCCATTTCTTCCTGTCTGTTTCTCTTTCTCTTCCATGGAAAAATATAGGAGAAAGCCTATGACTTAGCAAATTAAACTGTCTGTTTTGTAGAATGGAAGTTTTTATTAACACGGTTCTTTCCTCCTGCCCAATAGTGTGGAGTTTACAAAATAAAACTCATTTTTACCTGAAGCCATTGTCAAAATTTCATGAGAAACTGCAGCATTTCTGCTTACCTGTCTGCAGCTCAATTTCTACAGCTAGTTTGAAAAAGATGCCCAAACCCCTATCTGAGAAGAGATCAATAATAGTTTTCCTATTCCTGAAATGTGTGCATAACTCAAACTCAATTTTGACTGAGAGATGGAAATGGGATTCTCTGCTCACAGTGAGCTTACATCATGAATGCAGTAACTTTCTCACATTTTCAAATGTCTGCTTAATTTCTCTCTTTTAACATATCCTAAACTGCATCAAGGATCAACTCCTGCAGGCTAGTGACAAGTTAAGCACACAGCAATACCCATAGGCATCCCTAACTCTTTTCCTTAGGGACCATCCTAATTAAAAACTGACTGGTTCCTGTAACTAGAATGAAATGTGCTGGTTCCTGTAAGTAGCCTGAATTGTTCTACATAAAGAGTGCCATGAATTTTAAATCTTTATAGAGGTGAAATGTGGTGTGCCAAAGAGAGGAAGAAACAAGTATACAAGGAGAAACACAAGACTTTAATTCTAATACATGAACTGAATCTGGAATAAATCCTTGGAATCTGATATGTACAGAGTTTCAGAAGTGATGGTACATGACATAGTTTGAGTATGACAAATGACAGCTCCAGGAAGCAACAACTTGAAAGTAAAAATTGAGAAAGATGCCCATGGAACTGGAGAGATGAGTCGGTGGTTAAGAGCACTGGCTGTCCCTAGGAGTATAGAGGTTCAGTTTCCAACACCCAGGTGGCAGCTAACAACCATCTGCAACTCCAGTTCTACAGGATCTGATGCCCTCTTCTGGCCTCTGTGGACACTACATGCATGTAGTGTGCTTACAACACAGGCAAAATACTCATACATATAAAATAAAAATAAATTTTAAAAGAATTCTTTAAAATTATTACAAAAGCAAAAGATACCCAGTAAGAGGTTTGCAGAGTACCATCATACACACACACACACACACACACACACACACACACACACACACCTGTACAATGAGTATCTGCCTTCTAGGTAGTATTAGGGACACATTAAGGAAGAGTGTTCTTTAAAAAGCTCAAGGTGTTTGAGCCAGAGTCAGAACCCTGGGCCTCAGCTTTCTTCTTAGAAATTTTATTCAATCCATTTGATATGGGACTCAGGGATGCCTCCTGTTTACCCATGGGAGTCTGCTACAGGTGGTTTGTGTTGTATACATGGAAGAAAACCTTTGCTAAGGAGTAGTTTTATCACAATATTGACCCCCAAATGCAATTCTAACATCTCTGTGTGGTCTATGATTTAATATCCACTTTAACCTTAAGGGAAAATTTTCTTTTCCAGAAATCTTATACAATGAAATAGCACACAATTTTATACAGTAAAATTTTTACATACTTTTTATAATTGAGAAGAAATGAATCTTCAGAATGCTACAAACCCCATAGGGTTTTCCTATGAAGTACATAGAGCTCTGTAGGAACTCTAGAAAATAAAAAGGTAAATTGTTTCTTTTTTTCTTTCTCCTTTTAAAAAATAATAAGTCAAACCCCTCACCTCATGAACTTACAAAGTCCAGTGTTCTCTGAGTGCTCAGGGGTCAGATAGAATCCTCAGATGGAGCTGCTCCCCATTCCTTCCTTGCCTCTGTTTTTCTGCATGCTAACTTCTTCCTGATTGGAGACTTCTTCTTCAGTGGCAAAGATGATTACAGGAGCTACCTTCTCACAGTGCCTCAAGTTGAACTCCAGTGCAAAGTTTTTCAGTAAGTTCCTGTATCAGCTTGGAAGTTTCTTTAATTGCACACACTTTGATCAGATTGTGGTGGAATGTGATGCAGTGACTGGCTTAGCCTCAGTATGTCTTGTAGAGCAGTGTCACCCCTGACCCTAGCATACTGAGTGAGAGAAAGAGGTGCATCTGATTGGTTGTTTTAGTTCATTGCTGTGGATGCTTATTGCCAGAAGAAGAGGGTTGACTCTACAGAGAGAATTCTAGAAATATCCACCAGGACACTATATATACAGAAGCATCCTGAAACAATGCCCAGGGTTTCTGCTTGCAGAGGATTTGTTTGAAAGAGACAGTATGATAATTTGAACCGTCTTGCTAACACATGTAGTAGACAAGGACTACAGAGAGTCACCCTTGGAGCTTTGCTTTGGCCACTCCCGTGGTATATACATACCTTGCAGTCTTTGGTATGTGTGTTAGCTTTCTGTCACTGTAGCTAGCACACGAAATTAACATTTAAGGAGCCGTATTGACTTTGTGTGCCTGAAGTTGGGCAAGAAATCATAGCAGAGACTGGATGATGGAATAAACTGCTTACTCCATGATGTCTGGGAAGTGAAAGGAGAGGAAAAACAGAGGCCAGGGTCCCAAGAAACATTTTAGGGATGTTCCCACAGGGACCTGACTTCACCCAATGTTTCTCATGTCCTGAAGGCTGAGTATCTCCTAGTAGCACAATGAGTTAGTGACCATGTCTTTAATGCATGGGCGCTTACAGAACACTGACTCAAATCTTGGCAGTGTTTATACATGTAACTCTTCCGTGGAGAATCTTAACCTTTTCCTCTGCCACAGACCCCTCTAACTACCTGAAAAAGCCTATATACTCCTATTCAGAATAATTCTTTCAAAAGCATAGACTCCATAGGATCATAAAGAAAGTCAATATTTTAAAAATTATTAATATATCATAAATTTGTTACATTAAAAATATGAACTCTTTCAATAATGTAGTAAACTGTTCAGTTAAAATGCATTTCTTTCCTTTGTGCTAGTCTGGTTCACAGACTTGTGGAATTTCAGGGAGACTACAAATAAGAATTCATGTCCCTTAGATTTTTTTAGCCTTTTAGTAAAAATGTCTCTGTAATTCCACAGTTTAAAGCCCCCCACCCCCAGTTACTCTCAGTTTCTCTTGGGATAAAGTGTGAATATCTTAGCCTTTGACACAGGCCCTGGAACAATCTGACTGGACTCAGCTCCTCAACCTCTCCCTTTATCACTTTAAGTGCACATCAGTACTAAACAACCTGCAGTTCCGGGAATGAGTTTCTCATGCGAGGTAATTTATGTAGAGTGAGCACCTACCTACATGAGCTCTGCCTCCTTATTTTATCCACAAACTCATATCCATCTTTGAGGATTCCAACTTATTTCTGTCCCAGGCTTCCTCCTAAGCAGCGCTTGTATCCTGAAAAGGTTGACAAACTGAAGAACAACCATTGGGAAAATACTAGGAAAGTTCTCAGGCATAATAGAACACAAACTTCTTCAGCATATCCTGGCAACAGTAAGTAGCCAGGAGAGCCTCTCAGTGATGATGAGTTTTAAATGTCAACTTGGAACAACCTAGAATCACTTGAGAAGAGAGTCTTGGTTGAGGAATTATCTAGATCAGGTTGGCCTGTTGACATATGTATGGGGAGTTGTCTTGATTATTCACTGACCCTGCCTGTTGTGGATGGCAGCATTCCATCAGCTTGGCCCTAAACTGTGTAATAGTGAAGAAAGCTAGCTGAGGATTAGCAGCAAGCAACCATGCAGGCTGGGTGCATTCTCTTCTCTATGCTCCTGACTATGGATGTGGTATAACCATCTACCTCAACTTTCTGCCTCTGTGCCTTCCCTACAATGATGGACTATAACCTGAAATTGTAAGTCAAATAGCCCCTTTCCTCCCCTATGTAACTTTTTGTCAGGGTATTTGTTATAATAATATAAATAAAACAGGACACTCTCTCTATGATAAAGTAAGTGCCCATAGTACTAAAACTGTTTTGACATATATTTTAATTCTGCAGCAAATTTTGATGTGAAAATAAGTGAAACAGATTAACTATTGTGTCAACAAAAAGTGAAACTCATATATTTATGTTTCGTTTAAAGGATACCCTCAGACTGATAATAGTAATAACTTCTTTTATTAGTTATCATCTTTCAGGAACCTTTTCTATATGTTTTGTATCATAGTCCATTTAATACAACAATGCTACAAGAGAGCTAGCATAATTATCCCTGAGTTTTAGAAACTGGAGCTTAGAAAAGATGAAAATTTGGTCCAGAGTCACAGAGCTGGCAAAGGATTTGAATCCAGGAGGGAAGGTCAGAGCTCTCATCCTTAACTAGTATTGCTCAGAAAGTTTGATCCTTACCAACAAATTCCCACTTTACAAATGTGTATAATGGCAGTATGTGTGTGTACAGACACATACATATGTGCACCTAAGTAATTTTGTGTGAACTTTTCACATTTTTCTGGTTGAACCTACTGAGTGCTGTGTAGATGTGTTTTCTAAAAAATATTTATTTATGAATGTTTTTCCTATAGTTTATAATATCCCCATGTCACACAATGCCCACAGAGCCCAGAAGAGAGTGTTGGATTCCCTGGAACAGGAGGTACAGACTGCTATTAGCCACTATGTGTGTGCAGAGAACTGAAACTGAGTCCCCTGAAAGAGCAGCCAGTACTCTTAACTGCTAAGTCATTACTCCATCTGCCTACTGTGTAGGTAGATTTGGTGTTAATAACCATTGACCTTTTAGGCTTGGAAACATTTCAGACAGGAAATAGTAGGAAAGGAAATTTTGTGTCTTGGGCGTCACCCATTTTCTTGTTCCGCTCAGAATCTTGACTTAACAGTTTTTACCAGGCTTTCTTTTTGACTTAGTACTAGGGTGGTAGTTCATGAAGAATTTAGAGATAACAGGCTTGTGTTAACTGTGACTTACACCTTAAGACTTAATGACTCCATATCTCAAGCTCCTCATGAATAACAACAGTTGAGTATGAGCCTCGCCAAAATTTAAAACAGAGAAATTGCCAGATTTGAGGCCCTTTTCACGGTATTCCCCCTCATTCTATTATGTATGTGTGTGGTATATACATGTACTTTTCCATGTTTGTGGGTACACATGTGTGCATGTACATGTGGAGACCCGAGATTAATGTTGGGAATCACCATCCACAATCTCTTTCCATATTATTCATTGAGACAAGGTGTCTCAGTCAAACCCAGAGCTTGCTAAAATAGCGAGCCTTGCTAGAGAGCTTGTTCTAGTGATCCCATCTCCACTCTCCAGGACTGGATTTATGGATGGGCCACCATGCCCACCTTGCACTTACTTAAATTGTTGAGTCATTTCCAACCTTTTTAATCATTCTTATTTGTTAAAATTTTAGGATGTGAGATATGGGTTTACTTCAATGTAAAATGTTTTTGGTCTGCTATAGTTCTTTGCAAAATGGACTCTTACCTATCCTAAGAATAGAAGAGTCTTGTTGCACCATAAAAGAATACATGAAATTATCAATTTAGTGGGAGTACTGCTTTATTTTGGTCCATAGTTTTGGAGGCTCCCATTCATGTTCAGTTGGCCCCAGTAACTTTGGGCCTATGAGGAGGCCACACATCATGGCAGGAGCACAGAACACAACAAACAGTCAACTTGTCTGCCAGAAAATAAAAGAAAAAGACAGTGATGAAAGTCCCTTAACACCTGTTGATCGCATCCCCCCACACACACACACACACAGACATTGGCTTAAGGACCTCTCACAAGCTCCTATCTCTCAAAGGCTCCATTACCTCCCAGGATTTCCACCATGGGGATCAACCCTTTACCATATTAGCTTTTGGGGGACAGTCAACATTTAATCTAACACTCATGTATTGCTTCATTTTCTAAGATTCATTATTCTTATTTTACCCTTTCTTTAATTTGTCTCACATCTCAATATGACTTACAACATTATTCTTTACTTCTAAATTGGACCACTGTTCTGTTACATAATTAAATTTAAAAGAAAATTGTATAGTATCTGTAAATGCACAGGTAAATGAATCTTTTTTCTTTTACACATTAAGATAAATGAAATATAAATTATTAGATTTAAAAAAATGGCCACATCATAGCATGGAGTAAACAAACATCCTTTAGAAAACATGGCATAAGGTTGGCACAAGAAGAGCTACCTATTACCTCTGCCCTGTGTAAAGAGGCTGGCAGGCAAAGGGGTTCTCTCGAGCCCTGTGCTTAGGGATTATCCATGCATCTTTAAGCCATGGCATGATGCGTGCTCATGTGTCGGCTTTGGTTATTGTCAGGTACCGAGGGCAAGGGAAGCCCAGGGCAAAATTGCACACTGAAAGATGTCATTTCAGTATCATTCTGCCTCTTCTTTCTCTATTTTTCTTAACCTCTCTAGAATTGTGGCTGACTATGCTCCACTTTCTCACCCCTTGCTGAATGCCCAGTTATAGCACATCCTCCTGTATAAGGAGAAAGCCTTCAAAGAAGAGATCATTTCCTTCCTTCTAGATTCCTTTGTTACTTCTCTCCTGCCTCAAAACTTTATAACACAGCTTTCCTGGTTAATATTCCATCAGATATGTGATTGGTGGCTCTGAGACTAATTCTTGATAAATTTTATAATTGGTAAAAATATGACCAAATTCTGTGGTCATAACAAAGCAGGGCTTTGAATACTAATGCCAAGGATGACCTCAAATCCTTCTCTGATTCTGGAATGAGTGTCTGCAAGAGTCTTAACACTTTTACTCTGCAGATAATTCTTGCGTAGAAAACCCTCAAATATCCAGATCTTAGGCATTACAAAAGAGCTTAGAAATTCTAAATCACTTGGCAGTGAAGTCCCATTATGGAACAATTTGGAGTTCTCAAAGATAAAATAGGTACACAAAAACTTTCCCTTAAATAATTAAAAATATTGGTTACAGTTCTCATTTTTGGAGATTTGTACAAATATAACGTGAAAGTAACTTAACTTTGCATTGCATCGCCCTATCCTTTCTGTTTATTAAAAATAGACTCAGATTATTTGCTCCTAGCAGAGGTGGCCCATGACCCACTGAGAAACAACCATTGATGTGCATAGGCAAATTTTGCTCTGAAGCAAAGAACTCTGAGCTATGTTGCAGGACAGTTTGTTAATCAGTTTTTCAAACACACTTCTCTCAATTCTGGCTCATCCGCTGTCTACTTCTTTTACCGAGTGACATTAGAGTGGGGATGATTGAAGATGGATCTACTAATGGAGGTCATGTTGGGGGCACACTTATTTTGAGGTGGTTCAAAAGCACTTTCAGGTACCTAATTAAGTTATAAAGTTATGACTAGTCATTCTATTTGATGAACAATTACCGTGGCCCTCCTACTGCCTGTTTCCTGGACACCTTGGAAAAAAAGTAGTCACATTTATGTCAAGACATATGTTTTTTGCCATGAATTCTGTAAAGTTTGTGTTGTTTTTCAGCTTTATAACATTTACAGTTGGATGTGATTTTTCATTCCAAATGAGTATCTTTTATCTATTTTTATGTAAGTAATTTTATCTGATCCTGAGAATTTCTAAATTGGACAAGTTTCAGGCTTTGCACTAGCAATCCACCTAGTGTCTCTCCCATGACTGAGAGCAGGGAGACAGGTCCTATGTCCCCTGTAAGGAAAGTTCAGTAGTTATATTTTACAACAGAAATTTCATCTCTGAAATATGAATTGCTTAGCTATCACATTAGCAGTGGATTAGTGAAAATCCCCTTGGTTATCACAAATTCTACCAACAATCACTTCAGTAAGAATGTGGCCCACAGTGGTGGTGATTCGTTTTCCAGTCCTCCACCAAGAAGTTTTAATTTTGTTTCATTCCCTTTATCTTTTTTTTTAACTTTCACAAAAACTTTATTGAGAATTTCATACATGCATATAAGATGTTTTGATCAAATCCATGCCCACTCCCTCCCCTCCAACATTCCCCCCTCTGAAGAGGTAACCCTAAAATCTTTTAAGGATTAGATACAAGCTCCCAAATACTTTCCACATTTTTGGCCTTTGGAACAGAGTATTTATCTTTGGGGATAAATTATCTTTTGTCCTTACGTGCTTAGAGAATTTGCTACTCAAAATTCATATGCCATCTAGTCTATTACTTATCAGTTTCAGATTTATGCTTATTTTTTATTTTTGT
>NW_008336930.1:1301890-1318706 GCF_000622305.1 Nannospalax galili
TTTCAATATCAACTTTGTTGTTGGAAAGAAATGACTCTACATTTAACTTCCAACTTCATCCTTTTGTGGATTCTGTATTTAAAGTATCCATTTTATCAATTCAATGCAGTAATGTTTTCCCCCAAACTTTTAAGATGTTCTAAAGGCAGTTATAGGGCAGACATTTTACCAGTTACCTTTCAGTGTTGGTTCATGTAGCCAAAGTACTGCACTATTATCTTAGATATAATAAATGATTTGTTCATTTATGCAGAGCTTCTTGTTTATCTTCATGGGCTTACCTCTTTCTCTTACCAGTGGCCAAGCAATTGCTAGTATGGATATAAGCCAAACATTTTCTATATTTTCTTCTGAAAGAAGCCTCAGTAAGTAAATTTTCAATGAAAACAGATAAATTTAGTTCAAGTTTAAAATTTGTTGATGAAAGTGATATCAAAATTGCATTTGTCTATTTTATTCTGTTATCACATCGTCTTTGACATGATTTAATTAAACCTTTTAAAAAAGTACTTGAACATTTTATTGCATCTCGGGTCATTGTTCTCATCAATCCTAACTATAAAGCATTTACAAGAACTCTAAAGGTCAACAGGACAGGGTCCAGCATTCAATAACTCCAGAAGTAGACTGAAATTTTAAATAAGTAAAATATATTCTTTATTTCAGTTCTTTCTAGTAGATTGAACAAATTTAAGAATAATATGAATTATTGAGCGTGTGGGCACTAGTTGGAACTTTAATTTCCACGTGCCCATTTTCCACATGTCAGATTTGCTGCCTAAATTACACTAAGCCTGGGATTGATTTGAGTTTACATCCTATTATGAAGACTCAGATGATAAGAGGGAAAAGAAAGTGGAATATTCTAGTTGGTCTTCACCAGGCCAGGTGAATCACAGCTACTAAGCTGATTTAACTCTCCAAATGTCAGAGCTGTACAGTATTGACCATAGTGCTTTATACTGGATGGTACTTTCTTGTTTATAAATCACATTTTCATTCATTACATGAATTTATTTCTACTAACATCCCAGTGGAAGAAGATGAAATGTTACATTCCTAGTCTACAAAAGATAAAATAAATGTCTTAGGGGCTGGAGAGATGGTCAGTAGTTAAGAGCACTGACTGCTTTTTCAGAGGATCTGGGTTTGATTCCCAGCACCCACATGGTGGCTAACAACCATTTGTAACTCCTGTTCCAGGAGATCCAATGCCCTCTTCTGACCTCCACAGGCATTGCATGACAAGGATGCACTTACACACATGCAGGCAACATACTCATACACATAAAATAAAAATAATAAATTTTTTAAAATAGAATTTTATAGAATTCATGGTTATAAAAGGTCCATGAAGGAAAGTGAATTGCTGTCTCCTGTCCTTTACCTGGTCCAGGTTATTTTTTGTTGAATGCAACAGTTGCTGCTAGGGTCTTGCGCAGCTTTGCAGAGATTTAGAAGATGCCTTCCAGTGCCTGCCTTGGCCAGTTCTCAGGACCAGTTTTGAACACTAGGTCTTGTCAATCAAGTTTTATTGGAATACAGTGTCACCCATCTGTTTATGTTTGTCTATGGCTGCTTCTGGGTTCCAACAGAAACTTTCTGCCTCACAGAGCATAAAGTATTTATTTGTCCTTTTACAGAAAATACTTGCCAATGGGTGATCTATATAATTATATGTTTATATCTGTGCAAGTATCAAGCTTCAGATACCCAATCTCAATTACATGAAGCTTAGCAGTACACATGCTCACAGATACACACATCTCTAATGCTGCCCCCCGCCCCCCACCAAACACACTGTTTGAATCAAACTATATTGCTTTGTACCTTTTTTAAGTTAAAAATACTATCTGGGAACTGAGGATATATCTCATTTATATGGGGCTTGCCTGGCCTATCCTTGGATTAACTCTCAGTACAAGAGAGAAATATAGAAAGAGGAAAAATTGGCAATCATTTTGTAGCAGAATATATAAATACCCATACTTTTACTCTTTACAACTGCTTCATTTGTTGTATTTGGGGAATTTTATGTAGCTGCCTTTCTAAAATTGTCACAAGCTCTCATTTTGTAAATGCAAATAATAAATCTCAAAATGACATAAGTTCAGTTATGTGATAGAAAGTATCAAGATAGAGGTTTGAATTCACATGCCTCTCACTCCAAAGCCTGAATACTGGATGTGGGTTATGTGTGTGCTATTTGTGGAACATTGATAAAATTAGATAACCATGTTCATTCTGATTTACTTGCCTCTTCCATGTAGAGGTGAATGTATCCTGTGAATGGATAGCTCACTTGCTTTGCAAAGGTCGTGGCTGGCTCTTGAGCATGCTGCATTATAAGCATTCTCAGAAGTTTGGTATGACTCTTTAGCCTACTCTCAGTCATCATCTCCCTGGTTGAGTTGTCTACAGAAATAACAATGATGTGGATAAGGGCTTTACTGTAATAATCACATGGTATATTAGTTACTTTCACATTACTGTGACCAAATACCCTGGTGGAAGCTATTTAAGGAAAGGGAGGCTTATTTTGGTTTAGGATCCAGGGGATATAATCCATCAGGGTGGGGAAGACATGACAGCTGAAGCAGCTTAGTCAGCAGTGGTGGGAGCTTCCCACTCAGCTTGCTCGCATCTTAGTAGGTCAGGCACACAGCAAGGGTGTCTGTCCCCAGCAACACACTTCTAGGTTACAGTCCCCAAGGCATCACAACTTTCCAAAACAGCACCACTATCTGGGGAACAAGTGTTAAAATGCATGAATCTATAGGAGACATTTCCCATTCAAACCTGAATTCTTAAATAAAATGGAAATTATGTTTAGTTAAAATTAATTTGGATAGCCTGGTATGGTGGTGCATGCCTTTATTCCCAGCACTAGGAGGGCAGAGGCAGGCAGATCTCTGTGAGTTTAGGCCAGCCTGGTCTACATAACAAGATCCAGGCCAGCTGGGGCTACAGGAAGATGCTGTCTCAAAAAGACCAAAAAAACATTTTTTTTGAGTAATCTCTGAAATTTTACAGTTATAGTGATCCTCAGTAGGCCTTGCCAGTAAGTGTTTTCTACAGTGCTGTTTGGTGAGTCCAGGAGGAAGGTGCCAGCTAGTATTCAGAAGGTGTATTTTACAGAAGCAGGTGCTTAGTACTTTCTCTTCTTTGCCTCTGTAATGCACCTACTCAGCAGGACAGAGTTCTCTATGCTGAATGCCAGCTGAAAAGAATGCTGCAAATGGACAGCTGTTTGCAAGGGAACGGTGATCATTTTACAGCTTTCCCAGCCCAGGCAGAACAGGTCTTTTTGCAGTATTAATATAACGCAGTGGGCCAGTGAAATGATTCAGTGGGTAAAGTACATGCTTGGTATGTGAGTTGGAACACTTGGTTCAATTTCTGCTACCTGTGTAGTGGTAGAAAGACAGAAAAACTCCACAACATTGTCCTCTGACTTCCACATGGGCCATGTTGCATATGCACGAACACATACATTAAGACAATAAAAAAATTTTAAATATAAGACAAGACATGGTGGCCCATGCCTTTAATCCCAGCACTGGGGAGGCAGAGGCAGGTGAATCTCTGTGAGATCAGAATTTTCCATTCAAGTTCCAGGCTAACTGGGGCTAAAGGGAGACTGTCTCAAAAAGACAAAAACAAAAACAAAGACACCAACACTTGAAAAATTACTTTAGAACCCAGGGAAACATGACTGTAGTCTTCAAGCAATGTATAAATTGAAATGTTTTTAGAACATTATATGACCATTAAGAATGCCATCTTATATTTGAAAAATGAAGGAAAACAAATATTGTGCAAGGCACCATGTAATGTTAGGTAATGAAATTCCAGTTAAAATTATTCCACAATGGGGCTGGAGAGGTGGCTCGGTGGTTAAGAAGACTTGGCTGCTCTTGCAGAGAACTGGGGTTCAGTTCCAGCACCCAAATGCTGGCTAACGAATATCTGTAACTCCAACTCCAGGACATTCAATGGCCACTTCTAACTTCCATGGGCATTGCATGCAAGTGATGTATTTACATAGATGCAGGCAAAACACTCATATACATAAAAATTATTTCACGATAAAAATGCTTATAATGATTTTGTTTGGGTAAATAATTACAATATTTTATCCACAGTCCATGATTGAGTATTAGTATAAAATAACCTCTTGTATACTCACTCATGTGAGTGATAGGTACATTTTATCATAATGAAAAGGAATTAACAAGTGAGATGCTTTGTACAAGTTTCAAAACTCCCTTAGGCCCATCTTTTCTAATCAAAATAATCAGAGTTGGAGGAATATATTGGCTTTACAAAAATAATAATTTACTTCTACTAGACTATGGGGTGAAAAGGCAACATGATAAAGAAGCAGAAACCGAATCTGACATCAACAGATGAAGATAACTTTATTAGCCGTGAAGGGCAAGCAACCTCCAGCAGGAATGGAGGTAATGCATTGGGGTTAACGGAAGTCTGGGATTTATAGGTGGGCCCAGAAAATCCCAGAAGGTGGGTTATGCCTTCTTGGGTCCTGTTGTTCTCATTCCTAGGACCTGGGAAGAAGAGATGGGGAGTTCTGATAGGGGAACCAGGTATCTTTAAGGAAGCTGATAAGGAACCCGATAACTAGGCTAGAGGCCCTGTGTTCTGAGATACGGGTATCTCCCTCCTGGCGATGGGAGGTAGTGTGAGCAGAAGGTCAGTTCCTTTCGTCATTTGTCAGGCTGGTTTTCCTTCATCTTATAAAGAATTTGAAATACCAATGATGGATATTAAGTCCAAATTATTATAAATTATGATGCTGTCACAAGTTCCTTAGAAAATACCTTGTGTTTTGCCTGGCATTAATTTGAAGATCTTTGTAAAATTGGAAGAACAGTCTTTTTTATTTTGTTTTGATGGATTCTGCATGATTTGTATCAAGAAAGAAAAAAAATGGAAAAAAAGGAGGTATCTATATTAGTACAGCTGTGCTGTTGAGTTTCAGGTTAGTGTTTATAAATCCAACTGCAATGTTGCAATATAAGCATATAAAAATCTTTATGTCTAAGCTACATAGCTTTTTGTTCTAGAACTAGAGAAACAGAATTCATACTCAAACAGAAAAATAACTCTGCTTAGGAACAATCCTCGTAAATCACACCTGCTGTTACCCAGCAAACTTCAGATGCCCCAGTTTGGGCTGTGAATCATATGAAGCTTAGAAAATAAATTTTCCACGGCAATGTCAAGAAATCCAAGCTCACAGTCACAAGAGTAAGGGTGTTATTATAATATCTTTCAGCACAAAACTGTCAGGATTTTATATTTATTTAAGTGATAGCCCTGATGAACCAAGCAAAGAAGAGTCACTGTTAATTTCCTTTGAACTCAGTAAGCATACTCAGCCTTCAGTAACATTGGTTATCTGTGGGAAAACCACATTTGATCTCAAACAAGTTGGATGTCCACTTTGGCTGTGAGCATTGCACACTCCACTCAGCACTCACAAGATAACCCTGCATTTGCCTGCATTTCTGAGTCTCCATTGTAGTCAGGCTGGGCTCATACTGCTACTTCTACTTTGTTGATTATGCCCTGAAAAACTTGTGTGGATTCAAGGCCATAATAATTCAGGGAAGATGGCTCCTTCCTTGGTCTGCCTGTCTCGTGTGTGTGTGTGTGTGTATGTGTGTGTGTGTGTGTGTGTGTGCGTGTGTGTGTGTATGTGTCCATGTCTGTGTGTGTGTGTGTGTATGTGTGTGTGTGTGTATGTGTCCATGTCTGTGTGTGTGTGTGTGTACATGTCCATGTGTGTGTGTGTGTGTGTGTGTGCGTGTGTGTGTATGTGTCCATGTCTGTGTGTGTGTGTGTATGTGTGTGTGTGTGTGTATGTGTCCATGTCTGTGTGTGTGTGTGTGTGTACATGTCCATGTGTGTTTGTGTATTTTTGTGTGCAGGTAAAAGTCAGAGTTTGATGTTGGATATCTTTCTCAATCATTGTCCACCACTCTCCATCTTTTTATTTTTTTTTTGAGAAAGAGTATCACACTCTATCTGAAACTCACCAAATTGACTAGACTTCTGCCAGGAAGCCCCAGGGATCCTTCTTCTTTGCCTCTTCAGTCCTAAAATTGCTGATACACACAGCTTTGTCCAACTTTCATGTGTGTGCTGGGGATCCGAACTCCGTCCTCATGCTTGTGAGACAACTATTTTCCTGACTCATCTCACCATTCCTTCTGTGTCCCTATGTCTTCTTTGCCTTAGAAACCATGATAGCATAGCTATGAGATGGTTGTAATAAATTCAAGCCACAGTCCACTCAACCTATTAGACTCTTCAACCTATAAGTCTGCAAGAAAGAAACACAGAATACAGAGTGTCTGGCATGACAGCTATTAAGAATCACTGGTACAGTGACCATAAATCGTGGACCTTATTTTTCAGTCAACTTTTATATTCAAGTAAATTAATTCCTGTTCACCTAAAATATAAAATCATTTTATTAAAATGCCTGGTAAAATCTGATGTTTCTTAAATGATGAGGACAAAAATATACATTTAAACAAGTTGGTTGAAACTCTCATAAAGCAGGATGTTGATTCAAATGGGAGTTCACGAATAAATTGTTTTCTTGTGAATTTTTAATATACTATATTTCTATAGTGATAAATACATTATCATTTACTTATTAGTGAATGATGGAAAAAATCCAATCTGTACTTTTAGCATAAAAATTCTTTATATGTTTAAATAAATGGCTCTTAATTAAATAAGTGTAACAGTATCACTTTTCATACGTATTTGTATATACCAAAATATTGTTTGTTTCCTTTTATACAGAAATTTTGTCTTTCCCAAAGATATAGTTGAATTTTTTCATTGTTTGCTTTCATGACCAGTGGGACTTGGTAGTATGCACAAAATACTTGGGCGATAGACCTGAGAGATTGATGCTCCAGGTCAGAATCAAGGCTGCACTATGTTAACGGTCCATTTTCTGTTTGCAGCCTTAAAACATTTAGATCTTTTCTTTCCAAGAAACAGAATAGAAATCTTAAATTTTTGCTCCCTCCAAATCCTAATTTAAAGCAAGATTATAAACCAAGAACTCAGATGAAGAATTTATTTGCCTTTACAGCATGTACCCATTTTCAGATATCCTGAAAGAGCCTGAATTTGCAGCATAGAATGAAGGATTCAACTCTTGGTTTTGCTCTTACATTTTAATACAGGTTATTATTGGGTTAAACTTATGGTAGCTGAGAAGCTTCAGAAATACAGAGAAAAGCTAATTAGTCTTAGTCTTCTTCAAAGAGCTTGCTTTAATGATCAAAGACATGACCATAATAAAAATGTTTCCTTAGAAATCAACATGTAATTGAATCAAAGCTGGGAAACAGTCATTGGGTAACTTAGGATGTTTTGTTGTAGAGAACGGCAGACTTGAACCTGCATCCCCTCATCCTTAAGCAAGTACACTATTAACACCAAAGCCTCAGAACTGGTTAATAAGTTTAGTTGTTGGTACAGAGCAATTTGTCAATGATAGCACACACTAATTTGATGTATAAATGCTCCATGGCCAGATGGGTGAGCCAAGGTAGTTTGTTAATTCATTTAATCTACAAATACATACTAATCACTTACTATATTGAAAGCCTGTGATGTTCTCAATAAATAAAACACAGTTGGATCAATGTAGCAATTGGAGGAGAGTTTTCTACCCAAAATTCATGCTTCTGCATTTACCGTGTGAAGTTCTTGTTAGGAGTCAGTCCTGAACTACAATCATCTCCTTTGCCCCTCTGTGTGACTTGTTCTTACCAATGGCCAAAATATAGGGAATAACAGGGTTTGGGTGCCTAGTCTGGGCTTTGAACCACAGAATGGACAAAGCCTGGGACCATAAGGAAAGAGGAAAAGCAAAGGCTCTATCTGGGGTCATTAAGTGAAAAAGGTAAAAGTAAACATTTACCTTTTTAAAACTATTGAAATTAAGGCATAACTTACTATGGTAACCGGGACCACCCTGGCTAATATCATCAGATGTGACCTTCCTTGCCATAAAGTTTTCAATCCATTAAAAATCACCTGTAGTAGCAGGTGTCCTTACTGTTACCTGGTACATATATCTGAGCAAACAAAGTCCTCTGGAACCTTTGGAATACATAGCAGTAACTGAAAAATTTTACTTCTTTTCCCTGGTGATTTGCCTTTATTTTACTCTTGATGAGAGATACCTGGAAAGAAATAGCAATGAAAGCACATTCCTTGTCTGCCTTTCTTCTCTTTCTCCTTCTGCCACTCACATTTCTACTGGTGCAACTTGAGACTGCTTCTCCACATAGAGTATTTCTGCTCACTTTGCTGTCCTGCTGTGTTAGAGACTAAAAGTATAGTAAAGAATATAAGGGAATCCTATGACTATAAAACATCAAACTAAAACAGTCTATTGCCACAGCCCTTGATTGCCTCCAAAAACTTGAAGGTAAGACTCTCTATTTCTGAAGACAGGACATACTTCAGACAAAGGACTTGGATCAATGGATCTGGAACTGACCTGGGATCCTTCTCCATGAAGACTAGCTCTCATAGTTCTGGAGGGTACGATATAATCTGTTAAGGGAAAAAAACTCAATAAATGGTCCAACCCCAGCTTTAAAGCCTAGTAACCACAACAACGACCAGCACAACAAACTATAGGGGTGCAGTAGTGGCACTTTTATCTTGTGGGTAATTAACTGCTATCTACTTGGATTTAAAGACCTCTCAATGGAAAGGAACCCATGTGTGGCACTGCAAACATAGCCTAATACACATGGCTGGAGACATCATAGACTCTAGAGAAAACCCTACCTATGTCACATCCCTAAACATATGTAATTTCTTACTATATGCTAAATGCCAGTCCTTATATTTACAGACAAGTATATGATTCACCACTCACAAAAGAAGCTTCTTTTTGCAACAGATAGAAACTATTACAGAATTCCACAGATGGTCACACACAGAGAATAAGTGTCTGAGAGATACCCAGTCTTAAGTGACATATCTACATTGAGCTTCTAAACCTGAGGCTCACAGAACATAGTGGAACAGTGTGTAGAGAGATTACCAATGCATCTTTCAACTCTCATCAGTGAAGTTCTCTCATTGTAATACTGGGTGATGCACACAATAGGACCAAAGTGCAGAGAATAAAAGATTGCAGAATGGGTGTCCTCAAATCAGGCTCCTATATTAAACCTTACATACCCATAGTGCAGGGACCATTGTGGGAAACAAGGCATAAAGATTGTAAGAGCTAGGGGTGGTACATGATCATAAGGAAGCAGAGTCTTCCAGGCCTCTGGCAACCTGATCATATGAATTTACACCAATGATGTCAGCATGCACAAGACCTATGTAAACTCAGTTAGTCAAAATCCCAGTATAGTTAGAAATGGGGAAATGGGCAGGATGCCCTAACCTTAGCCAAGGAACTATTGACAGCTGATTACTGCTGGGTGAGAGAGAGTTGATTTTCTTTAAGGGAGTGACTCTGGATAGGCTGACTATGCTCTGGTGGATAAAATGAACTCGCACTGGGTGACATTTGGTACACAAACTTGACTCCATATATCTTAACATAGATGACAGAATGCATGAAATCCTAAGGGGTGGTATGGGGAAGGAGTATAAATACAATTAAGATGTTTTGTATGAAATGCACAAAAATTCAATAAAAATATACATTGAAGAAAAAAAACATTAAATTAAATTTTAATGCTCAACTTAGACTGACCAAAAAAAGCCTATCATAAAGTGGACTTTGCCAAGTATCTCTTATGTTTTTATTATAACTATTGCAAAACAAGTGCTTAAAAATGTAAATGGTGGCACATGCCTTTAATCCCAGCACTCTGGAGGCAGAGGCAGGCAGATCTCATGAGACCTAGGCCAGCCTGGTCTACATAGTGAGTTCCAGCTGGGGCTACAGAGAGACCCTATATCAAAACAAACAAACAAACAAAATATAAATGTCATTTTGGGGAAATACCTACCATCAGCTTCTAGGTGGTAATTGATAGTGATCATTATTATAAAAAAATCTCCAAGTTGTGGCTGGGAAAACATATTCTTACTATTTCCTTTTTTGACATTTATATGACATTTTATTTTTTTATTTTGAGTCACAGATTTTCTGTGTAACCTAGGTTATCATATAACTCATTATGTAAGCCCAAGCTGGCCTCAAACTTTCAGAGATCCTCTTGCCTAGTCTCCCAAGTACTGGGCAATGTAGATCCAGAAGTACAGAACTTTTACAAACAGCAAATGCATTTCTGCTGAGCTATGCCAGGTTTAGTTGGGAGGATATTCTAACTTTGGCTTGGCTCATTCAGGCAGGTGGAATTGACAGGCAGTCGTTTCCTAGAGCCTACATTTGTATGAGGATGCTTGTGGGAGACAGGTTTGAACCTAGGGTGAAAGTCTTATTGACAGCCATACAGCAGGCCCGAGGCAACAGCTGGACCACTGGAGCCACAAGAAATGCCTTGTGACATTTGCTCCCATTGGCAGATCATGAGACTGATGCCTAGAGCTAGTTACGCCCTAATCACCACCCTTGAGATCCAAAATTGCAACACTTAGACAGCCTGGGTCACATGATTCTCAGGAAACCAGACCCTATAAGGAAACTGGAACCCAAGTAACCTGAAACCCATTGTGCTAATGAGGTGCCTGACTCGCGATGTCATGATAGGACAGAGCCCTTTCAAAGATCTAAGTTGTAACTTCTTTTTTTTTTTTTTTAAACAATATTTTATTTATTTTTATTTTATGTGTATGAGTGTATTGCCCGCATGCATGTAGTGACTACACCTGTGTCATGCAATGCCACAGAGGTC
This sequence comes from Nannospalax galili, assembly GCF_000622305.1. Taxonomy (NCBI): domain Eukaryota; kingdom Metazoa; phylum Chordata; class Mammalia; order Rodentia; family Spalacidae; genus Nannospalax; species Nannospalax galili. The sequence goes on from NW_008336930.1 coordinate 1,312,783, forward strand.
AGAAGAAGGCTTCAGATTTCCCTGGAACTGGAGTTAAGGACGGTTTGTAGCCATCATGTGGGTGCTGGGAATTGAACCCGGGTCCTCTGCAAGAGCAGTCAGTGCTCTCAACCGCTGAGCCATCTCTCCAGTCCCCGTAACTTCTTGATTGGACCCCTACCCCTATATAAGCTTTTGCCCTTCTACAATAAACCGGATCTGCGTCAACAAACGTGGTCTCCTGTGTCTGAATGTGGCTCCGCTGACACAGTGTCCTCACCAGCCCTGGGGTCCAGGTCAGGCAGAAGTAGCAACAATTGGAGGCAGTGCCCCAGCGAGCAGAAGAGTGGCCCCAGGACCTGCGAGCATAAGTGCTGCCTCAGCACCACAATGAGATAAGGGCAGTGCCCATGCGATCAGAGGCCCAGGAGGTGGTGCCCATGAGATTGGAGGCTGACACAGTGTCCTCACCAGCCCTGGGGTCCAGGATGGGCAGAAGTAGTGACGATCAGAGGCAGCACCACAGCAAGCAGAAGAGCGGCCCCAGCACCAGTGAGCAGAAGAGCTGCCTTGGAGGCAGTGCCCTGGCGCTCAAAGGGAGCACCCCTGCGATCACAGGTGGTGCCTGTGCTATCACAGGTGGCACCCATGTGAGCAGAGGAGCAGCGCCCGGAGACAGCACCCACCACCAGAAGAGTTGAGGGGCAGCTGCAGCTGGCGGCAACTGCAGATCCTCGTCTTCATTCCATGTGATTCTTTGTGAGATCAGTGGGCTACCTCAGGTGCATCCTTATCTTGGCAATGGCCAAAGCTCTAGAACATAAACGCAGTCTTGCAAAGAAGCATTTAGGAATCTACATGCATTAGGAACCATGGTATCTTGTTGGCTGGAGCTATGGGTTATCAAGTCCAAGGTCAAATGGGGGAAGAATGTTGTCTTGATGGCTGATATGAATATGGTCTGGATGGCATGACAAATGTTCATACTACTCTGAAGGCAAAATACTGATACTATTAAGGCAACTTACCACAATTATCCCAAAAGGCAATCATTTACTTCCCCTTTAAAGCTTGAAAAAATACCCATATAGTTTCCATTTAAAGAATAGACTGATGATTGATTGATGATTGATTGATTGATTGATTAACTTTTGATGCTTTTGAGACAGGGCCTCCCTATAATCCCAGCTGGCCTGAAACTCATTATGTAGACCAAACTGACCTTGATCTCACAGAGATCTACCTGCCTCTGCCTCCTGAGTGCTGAGATTAAAGATGTGGGCCTCCATTCCCAGCCAATTTTTCTATTTTTTGTTTATCTATTTATTTATTTTGCAGTGATGATGATCAAACTCAGTGCTTTATGCATGGTAAAGCACTCTACCACTAAGCTACATCCATAACTTTCATTTTTCTGAATTAATTTTTTTAAAAAACAATATTATTTTTAGCAAGCAGGCATAAAGGCAATATTTTTAAAGAAGGACCCTGGAGGTACCCAAAACAATAAAGGCCATTGCCAATAATGCTGGTTGTACACCGGAAGTGGATAGAGGGGACCCTATTGCTAAAGACACTGCTTGATGTGAGCCCAGGAGAGGGAGAAATCAAACGTGGACTAAGCTGGAAACTCCCTGCCACTGGATGGGTGGCTTTCATGGTGCCAAAAGGCAATATGCAAATGACTGGGGGGAAATCTTCTCCTATAACTCTGCTCAACAACAGAGCCCATGTGTTGAGCTATCAATGTTCCAAACAACATGTTCCTGCTGGTGCAACAGTGGAGTGTCTAGTGTATATACAACCAGCAAAGTTTTGATTGGATAAAAATGCCTGCTCCTAGGGGTGGAACACACATTTAGTACTATAGACCAGACCAACCCCCTGTGGCAGGGGAGAATACAGGCCCTAGTGAGAAACCACTACAATTGTTTTGTTAGATGGATGTGATGCACCTGCTAAAGTACCATCCAAGCCTTTGTGTTTACACCATAGGTTAAGTCATTACAGCAGCCACTGTTTAGAAGTTCTTGCTTCTTGCTGTTTGTTGCTTTTATAGTAGATGGAATCCCACTGAAATAGGCCAACAGCCCATGGAAAACTGACTATGCAGAATCCCAAAAGCTCACTGCCTTGCCATAATAAGAGGAAGATCATTCCACACCTACCATGCCCTCCAAGTGTTAGGGACATTTGTGGAAGAGGTTGTCAGAAAGAAAGTAAGAGCTGGAGGAAGGGGTGGACTGTTAACTGGAAGTGTCCTCCAACCACTATACCCTATATAGGCAAGCTAGAGTCATAACTCCTTCTCACTTCTCACACGCATCAAGGAGTTGAGGGGGATGTCAGTTATCCCTCCTACCCAATCAGTCCACCTTAGTTGCATTTGGGGGTGGGGCTAAGTATATATAATCAGAGAATGCCAGGAGGCACCTCTCATACCATTTTCTGCAACTGTCAGGAAGTCAGAGGATTTATATTTGAGTGTGGACTTTCTGGTGCAGCCATAAATGGGGGGGCATCCACTCTTCTGTAAATAAACTCCCACCATATGCTCTGTTAGAAAAAAAAAAAGAAAACAATAGGTGTTTGGATAGATAGATGAGAGGGATCTGACTAAACAAGTGGATACACTTGCACTGGGGTGCATCCTTAACACCCAGGAAAGAGTATATGAGTTCCAGTCAGGGGCTATGGGAGGGTGCTGGTGGAGATGGGACTATAAAGATGATTCAGATTGTTTGAGATATTATGTATGAAATACATACATAAGTATGGAATTTGAACCTTCCTAGGCTCATTTCCAAAATAACTCATACCAGTAGAGAAGCCCAGTGAGGAAATTTCTTTTCATATTGCTTTTGAGCCATCTCATGGTCATCATCACCATGTCCACCTAAGCAGGGTGCGGGCTGTGAGTTATATTACTTCATCCTTTGTTAAAATACTTTTATTGATAATCAGTGATGTTGCATAGACTGTGGTATTTTCCACAGGGCTCTCTCTATTCAGGAGGAAGATGCCATTGAATACAAAAATGTGTAAGCATGATGAGTTGAAGAGAGGACTGTGTAGAGTAGGCTGCTCTTCTTAGAATCACCTGCTTACAATTGTGATCATTGCCTAGCATCGTGGAACCAAGATTTCAGAAGGACTCTCTTTGTTCACAGAACTGATAAGAACATATTTTTTGCCTAAACTTCATGCAGACAATATGGTTCATACTTGTATTTTGTTATTTTTTAAAAATATTTTATTTATTGTTTTTATTTTATATGTATGAGTGTATTGCCTGCATGTATGTGAGGGCACCCATGTCGTGCCATGCCACAGAGGTCAGAAGAGGGCTTCAGATTCCCCTGGAACTGGAGTTAAGGATGGTTCGTAGCTGTCAAGTGGGTGCAGGGACTCAAACCCGGGTCCTCTGCAAGAGCAGTCAGTGCTCTTAACTGCTGAGCCATTTCTCCAGCCCCGTATTTGGTTATTTTACATCACTGTGACTGTAATACGTTACATAAACATTTAAAGGAAAAATGTTTTATTTTAACTCATGGTTTCAAAGAGTCTATTCCATCATGGTGGGCAAGGCATGGTGGATTTCATGTCAGTGGAGTTCATGGCTAAAAGACCAGCAGAGTTTCCTCATATCACAGAGGACCAGGAACCAGAAAACATCTAGAACTAACAACAAAGCTATAATCATCAAAGACATATCTCTACTGATCAACTTCCACCAGTGAGGCCCCACTTTCTAAAGGCTTTACAGCCTTTAAATAGTGCTGCCAGCTGGGGACCAAGCATTCAAAACATGTCTGTGGGGACATTTCAATTCACACATAATAACTCTGATTAGCTGCTTTCTTAAGAGAAAGTTTAGTGCATGTGATGCAGTTTGTCTAGGTGATGATGATCCTCCTGAAAGCCTAAGCTCTTAGTCCTGATGAGCTTCTCTGGTAGGCATTTTATGTATGTTATCAGAACCTGCTGCTGGGGAATTAAATATGGTTTGGTGGTTCTACTGGAAGATGAGTTTTAGGAAGCTTATGCCTTTCCACCCTATGAACTTCACCCCATGAATAGTTTCCCTTTTCTGGTTCTGTGATGCATTCCTCTGCTCCGATAGATCCAAGCTTTTTCAACTGTGGCTTGGGCCATGAACCCAAAGGGTGTCACATAACTGGAGTCATGAAATATTTGGCATCATTAAAAGGTTTCTGAACTACAATAACCAAATGGTGATTAAAAATCAAATGAGTCAAGAATCCCAGATATTTCTGGCAATACCTACCATCTTCATTGTGTGACTTCACTCCAGTTGTGACTCTGAACATATGTATGTGTACTTTGCACTGTGCATGCCATCATACCATACAGCTCCAAGTACTGCTGCCTGATACACCTCAGCTCTGCCTCCACACTTCTGGATGTTAAGAATTTCAATGTTTCTACTGTAGGTACAAACTTGTCTGCTGCTCTAGAAACATACTATTTTAATGGAGAATGGAGACTTTAAATATTTTCCTAGTACACCTCAGCATTTAAGTATTAAACAAGTTTATCTTCAGATTTTATGGTGTCAGAATTTTTATTTTAGAAATCTATTTGAAGCTGGCCATGGTGGTATATACCTGTAAACCTGGCACTTGGGAAGTGGAGGAAGGAAGACCAGGAGTTCAAAGTTAGCCTCAACACATAGGGAGCTTGATGTCAGCCTGAGCTATAAGAGACCCTGTCTAAAAATAAATTAAATGAATAAATAAATAAATAAATAAATACACCCTAAGCCTAAAAACCAATGTTAAAAAATTTCTGTTTGAGCTTCTAAATTGTTTCACAAAAACTTACTCAATGAATTCTGGCTTAATATTAAAGTAGACTTTCCGGAGCTTCTAAAATGGCCCTAGGAAAACTTCTGCCATTAATTTTTTTAATTTTTTTATTATGTGTTTACATGTAAATGTGGGGAGTGCATGGTCCCACGGTGTATGTGTAGAAATGAGAGGACAGCTTGGCAGAGCCAGTTCTCTCCTTCCAGCATATGGGAACTCAAGTCATCAGGCATGGCAGTACACACCAAGCCATCTCACGAGCCCAAAAATTTCTCCATTTTTGCATTATGTATTTATGTGAGGTAGAATTATCAGCATTGAAAATTATAAAACCAAAGTGTTGATGAGCTCTGGAATATATTGAAGATGCTCTAAATTCGGCAGTATCGAATAATTTGGTCAAGATTTAATTCTTTGTACAAAATTAAATAAGTCTTGTTAGTGTGCTAATTGGCTTTCATCTTTGCTAAGTGGTAAAATTGTATGTATACCAAAGAATGTTTTAAAACATATTTATAAGGCCTGAGAGATGGCTCAGTGGTTAAGAACACAGGCTGCTCTTACAGAGGATGTGGGTTCAATTCCCAGCACCCATGTGGCAGCTAACAACCATCCTTAACTCCAATTCCAGGGGAATGTGATGCCCTCTACTGACCTCCACAGGCACTGCATGACACGAGATTCACTTACACACATGCTAGAAATACACTCATACACATAAAATAAATGATAAATAAAATATTTTAAAATACTTTATAATAGTTATTTCTCATTGATGATTTTGTTCCTAATCAGAAAATGCTGCTCAGATGTAAGACTTCAAATCTTGGTCTCCAATACTGTAGTGCCCACCTGTAGCTAAGAGAGACAACCAGCTATTGTTCTAAACTGATGGATAAATTTATTTTCTCCCCCTATTTCAGAAGCCTTTGAGAGGGAACTGACACTGATTCTAACCACTCCAACAGCTATCAAAATACCTGAAAGCAAATCCTGAATCCATCACTCTAGAGTCCAGCCTTGGAAGACAAAAGAAAAGTGAGGAGGAGCCCAGTAGAGGGATGCTTTTGGAAGCCCTTGTCAAGTAATTCCCATGGACTTGCACATTAATGTTTA
>NW_008336930.1:1319460-1323479 GCF_000622305.1 Nannospalax galili
CTCCAATGGACTCTCATATGAACATTTGAAAATTGCCCTGCTCTGACTTTTTTCTAGTTCCCTGTCTACTTGTAATGCTAATTACTCTTGCCTTTACTTCTCCTTCACATCTCCCATTTATGATTTTGTCTCCCCTTAGAGACAAAAGTTATGCAATTTGGGAGCATTTTAGATAGACCCACTGAAGGGGTACTCTAATTGCTTCACCCTGAGTCCCTGTTCAGCATGGAAGAAGCCAGAGCAGTCTGCTTCCCTATTCCCTATTGGCAATTTGGGTAACACCTTCAGTGGATGGTGTGATAAGAACAGGAGGTAGGAATTGTCTAGGCAGTTAAGGTAAACAGACCCCAAAGAAATGTAGCCGGTTTCTTAGCTAAAACTCAAAATGTCCTTGGGCCTGTTAGCAACATACTCTGTTCCAAGGCCAAAAATGTCAAAAGTATTTGGGAACTTGTATCTTGTCCTTAAAAGATATTAGGGTCACCACTTGGGGGGGGAGGGTGATGTTGGAGGGGAGGGAGTGGGCATGGATTTGATCAATACACATTCTATGCATGTATGAAATTCTCAATAAAGTTTTTGTAAAAATTAAAAATAAATAATTTTTTTAAAGAAATGTTTTGTTGTCTATCTATTATCATCCTGTATACACTGGGTTACTTAAAGTTTCTTGAGTAAAATGGAATTTTGAGTAGAAAATATTTAAGAAGATCTTTGATAAATCTTGAGCAAAGCAATGACTGTCTTCAGGGTCCACTGAGTTCTCCTAGTAAATCATGGAGTCTAGGAAGAGTTTTAGGGACTCTGACAGGAGGACCAACTTCTACTTCCCTTTTCCTAACTTTCAAAAGTGGCATTGCTTAGCAGATTCTTTCATGTATTTAATAGAAATTTACTGATCATCTACAATGTAATACATACTGTGCCAGAATTTGTACATGGGCTCACAAGCATACACAGCACCTGTTTTCATGGAGGTCTGATTAAACAGAGGTGAAACAACAGACTAAAATGATACCAGTTTTATTTTTATCACATCCTCACCCTCATTGCCGAAGTGAGAAATATATCCCCTCACTCTAGAGTGATGAGGAAGTCATTTAATGCTTTTAAAAGTCACCTTGCTAAAATTTAGTGCTTGGCATTTTTTTCCTTGAACATTATAATACACATGAGTGTGGATATCTATGAGTGCATACATGCACATGTGTCCAGGGACACATATAGAGGGCAGATGCTAACTTTGAGTATCTCTCTCACTTGCTCTCCACCTTATTTTTTGAGCAGGGTCTCTCACTGAACATGGAGTTCACTAACTCATCTGAAGTTGTTGGTCAGGACCTCTCTCCACTTATCCAGTGCTGGGATGACATGTATGAGTTACTTTATGCTACTTTATTATGTGGGTGCTGGAGATTGAAATCAGGTCCTCAGGCTTGTGTAACAAACACTTTTAGAAACTGAGCCCTGTCCCTAGCCTGTCATCTGATTTTTAAACTCATATCTATAACAAGCAATTTGGTAAACGTTGTCCAGTTATGAAAGAAAATATGAGAATAGTTACTGTACATTTTCATAACTAAGTTTGATAAAGTACTTCAAGGATTCTACTTATGAGAAAATAACAAATGACAAGCATGCATTATTTCCGAGAGCTCTGCTGCTCTGAATTCTGAGAGCAAGCTCAAATAAGGAATCTGTGATAGGAAACAAAATGTACTGGGTATTGTAATTGATTTTTTAAGCAATTTCAACATTTCTTGAAACAATTAGGTCAGATGTAATATTTGAAATGTAAATGGAAGTTTCAAAAGGAATTAAATCATGAAATAAAACTGATAGCATTATTATTTCATTGGAATTTTTGAAGAATTGCAGTGACATACTGAAATTTTAAATTGCTTACCTACCTCTGCAGCTTTGTACATGGCTTTCTAGGTGCAAATTAGCCTCCAGTTTTTATTTTACAGAATGCTTAAAACACATGAACCAGATTACATTGTCTTCCATCTGGACAAATGTGGCAAAGTTTGTTTGCCTTTTGTGTCAACCAGCAAATAATTCTCTTTTTATATACACTTCTTGGAGATTGGGGGAAAAAAGAAAGAAAGAAACTGAGCAGAATAGAAAGAAGTACCACCATGATCTAATTTCTTTCAAATATTTGGGGTCTTACTGGAGCATGCATCTTGTATTTTGTGGTCATCCATTCATCTCCTGTGTTTTACTGGCTTTGTAATCTCATCATTAACGATATGGGAGACGACTGGTCCTTCAGATTCAGGCATAACTGTGATTTGTTCGTAGCTTCTGGCCCACTGGGGTGCATTGGCTTTTGTTATGAATCATTTGTGTGCATGATTTAATATATGTTTGGACCATAAGTCTGGCTTTGATTTTTAAACATTTGACAGGTTGAGTCAATCTTGCATGAATGTAAAGAAAATGTGGTGTGCATTCAATATTATCTCCCTAAGCCTGGTGTTTTCAGGCATGTAATCATCTGAGCTCACGACTGCTATGAATTCAGAATCATTTTGAATTAGAGTTCAACCTAAAGCTTCTGCCCAAAGTCTTGAACAAAAATCATCATCAGGAGAGACAGAAATTATATTGAATTTAAAGCATTGGGAACTATTATTTTGTTAAAAACAATAAGAATTTGGCCTCAGAAGGATCCAAGTTCAGAGGATTCCTCTTGTTACATATACTTAGCAAGTTATTTAGAATTATAGCATTTATTTCTTTGTAAAACAGGACTGAAAAGAGAATCTGTTTCCTGAAATTGTTTTAGCTATTAGCTAACACGATTTTTGACATGTGATGACCTCAGTTACTCAATGAATACCTAATGTAGAAATCGACATTTTGTATAGTTTGCTATATTGCAGAAAAGTTCATGAAACCTAACAAAAAATGAAATACATGACTCATTAGAGAATGTACTAGATCAAAAGGAAGTGAATTACTATCTTTCCCTTCCAGAAATTAGTCTTCAGGCATCCTTGACCAGAAGTTGTCATTAACTTGCCCTTCACCATCACAGATGAGTTTTGCTTAGTGTTTACTTTTATAGATTCCTTTAGATTTTCTATAGATCTGTTGTCTCCAGGGAGAAAGACACACTCTTCCTTCCAACTGTTCTTACCTCCTTCCTTTGTTGCTCTGAGTAAACTTCCAGTAAAACATCTTTGTTTTGTACTTTATCAAACATTTAGTAATTCTTCATATTGCATGATTTTGCATTATCCCATATTTTATTTGTACTGATAGACATGATTTTCTTTTCTTTTTGTGAATAATGCTACAAATTATAGTTTTCCCCAAATTTGAACTGATCTTGTATTCACAAAATAAATATACTCTAATAGAGGTATATTGCTTTTTGTTATAGATCCCTAGGTTGTACATTGTTTTAAAAAATTATTTGTTGACTATCCTCAGGCCTCTTGGGGTAAGTCTGTAGCGCAGCTCTCAGCGCCCGTTATAGATCCCTAGATTGTACATTGTTTTAAAAAATTATTTGTTGAATATCCTCAGGCCTCTTGGGGTAAGTCTATAGCACAGCTCTCAGCGCCGGGACTGTTATAGATCCCTAGATTGTACATTGTTTTAAAAAATTATTTGTTGACTATCCTCAGGCCTCTTGGGGTAAGTCTGTAGCGCAGCTCTCAGCGCCGGGACTCCCTAAGCCACATTCACCCTTCCATCCTATCCCTCCCCCCGTTCTATACTCCTAGTTTGGGCCCTGCGCCATTCCTAGTCTTGGGGCCCCAGACACCTGGGGAACCAATACTGCTTCCTGACCCTTCTCACCCAGACCAACTCAGTCCCTTTCTTGGGCCCCAGGAGCACCACTTCTGGTCCTGGCCCCGCCCTCACCTCTCTCTGCTTCCGCTGGGCCTGTACCACCAGCTAACTCTCCTAGCCTGCACTACTATCCTCAGACCTCTTGGGGTAAGTCTATAGCGCAGCCCTCTGCACCGGGACTCCCTAAGCCACATTCACCCTTCCATCCC
>NW_008336930.1:1329520-1352829 GCF_000622305.1 Nannospalax galili
TATTTAACCCTCAAAAAAAATTATTTGTTATTTTTATTCTTTCAGTTTCATACCTATGCATAATTGAGTCTAGGCTTCTTTGCCTAACATTATGCTATTTCATTCCTGATACTTATCTTCCTTCTGATCTCTAATGCTTGAAACCCTTCTTTTTTTCATACAAGTCTTCCATCTTTGTGTGTGTGTGTGTGTGTGTGTGTGTGTGTGTGTGTGTATGTGTGTGTGTGTATTGTGTGTGTCCCCCTGAGGTTTACTAGGGCCGCCTGTATTAGCATGGATGGGAGGTTATTTACTGGTGGGGCACAGGCAACTTAGCAGTGGTTATACCACTGAAGAAAGTGACTCTTCTTTCTCTAGTCACCACTTACTGTCAGTAGTCTTGAGCCCTGCCTCCTTCCATGAAGGAATCTTGTGTAGATCTTGTGTAGGTAATCACAGCTGCAGTAACTTGGTAAGTACATGGTTCATGTCATAACCAGAAGATATTGCTTTAGTCCTCCCCAACTTCTGGCTCTCACAATCTTTCTGCCCCCTCCTTGAGCCATGGATGCAAGGAAAGTGAAGTAGATGTCTTATTTAGGGCCAAGAAACTTCACTGTCACTAATCTCTGTACTTTGCCCAGTTGTTGATAGTTCTAGGCTCAGTGTGTCCCTTCCACAGTACAGCAAGGTTTTTCAACCCCTGAAGGACAAGCTCTGCAAAGTTATGCAGGGCCCCTTGGAATGTGGAAATTGAGTTAACAGTTAAAATTAGCCATCTGCAGAAAGACAAACAGACCCCTACTCCCATGACCCAAGACCCAATTAATGCAAAAGCTGTCTCAGCATAAGGTGCATCCCCCTGATAAGTCTATGTGTCGACCCCTGCTTCCCCTGAAACTGTAAAGATTATTTTTGCCACCTTCTGTATTCCCCAACCCCACTATAATAACTTCCCCAATAGTCATCAGGCTCCTGCTTACTTTTTCTCCTGAGATGAGCTGTCAGCCCCTAGGGATCCTCAAAAATAAACTTTGTTTTGCCAGAGTCCTCCTGTGTTTTTCTTGGCTATTCCCTATGAGTCTCTGTATTAACCATCATCCATTGCAAAAAGAATCTTCTTTGATGAAGGCTGAGTGCTACAATAATCTATGGTTATAAAATAACTATTTAAAAGACAGCTTGATACCATGTCTATTTAGCTAAAGGATAATAACAGGTTCTCGCTTAGAGCCTATAATCTCCCCAGCACAGGTTTGCACTACCTTCTGTGGAACAGACCCTAAATCTAATCAGACAATAGCTGGTTACCCCATACCATCCATGCCAGTATTGTACCAATGAGCACATCTTGCCAGGCCCACCATTATTGTAGCTTCTAGTTGTTTCACTATTATACAGATTTATAAGTTAATTATATTACATTCCAAAAATATGATTTGATGGTTTAAGGTTTTTATAAATTTGCTTATTTAAGGGTGTATTATAAACTTTATTTTAGTAAATAATCTGTCTAGATTTACAAAGATATGTATTGTCATCTTTTTAGAGCAGTATCGTGTGACAAGGAAACCAAATCTTCATAACTTGACTGATGTTTGAATACCCATCAAGCCATCTCTCCAGGCCCTGAATATGAAATTTTAATATCAAATAATGCTACCTAGAATTAATGTTTAAAATATTTTAGTTGATAAGCCCTCTGAATTTATATTTGTTTATTCATTATTTTAACTTTTCTAGAAAACATTTTTGCTCTAAATCATCAAATATTTTCCTCTTGCATACCTAAGAATGAGTGAAAATTACAGACTGAAGCTTCTTTCATAGATTAATGAATTGTTGTATGATAATAACAGTGCCTATTTGTGCTGAAATTGGCAAAGTTTAGTAGACTAGTTTATAGCATAAGAGAGTTTCATTAATTTTAGGAAACTAGGCATCCACTTTCCCCAAGTGGAGTCCCCAGAGATTCTTGAAATAGCAATTGAGTGAGCTGTCAATTCTGGGCTTGCAAATGAAAATTATTTGCCATATTAATAAGATATATATTTCAAACAAAACTTATAATCTGGGAGTCACTTAAGGTGTTTTATGAATAGACAAAGATGGTATGGCTCATCTTCAAATGTACATGAAGGGATCCTGAAAGTTCTTATTAATGAACCAAATGGGACATGTTTACAGGATCAAAACTTTACTTGTGTGGTCAAGGAATTTTCTTGCCAGCAAATCTGTCTTTGCTCACCACATCTATGAGCAAATACAAGGGAATAACACAATTGTCTTAGTCCTGGAAAGTGGTGTTAAACTTTGATATGTATGTTTAGTATGTGTGTTTTGCTCAGTCCTAGCTTGGAAACATAATTTTTTAATATATTCTGTGAGTATTCATTCACTGAAAAAAGTAGTCATGTAAAAATGTTAAAATAGTATTTACTCAATTCTTTTTCATTTTAGAGTGTTGTTGTCTTTGAAAGTCAAGGGTTATAATCAACAAAGCTAATTTTTCATCAAACTATTGCAGGTAATTCCTGAGAAATATCAATCATACCAAGAGATTATGGTCCAAAGCTTCAAAAAATTAGCATGTTTTATTTTTTTTCTAAATTCTAAATTAGAGAGATTATGAAACTAAACTGATTATTTATTTTTATATTCTCAAAATGGTAAAATGAAAAGTTTCATTTTTGCTTGGAACTCATCTGCGAACTATAAAAAATTTGGCTTACAAACTGTCCATTGCTGAGTGCTCTAGATACTCTGTGTGTGTGTGTGTGTGTGTGTGTGTGTGTGTGTGTGTTCGCGCATGCGCATAAGTGTGCAAGAAACATTGCTTACATATACCACTGATTCAATTTTATATTTTGGACTGTTTCTATAAATTTTGGCCTAATGCAAGGCATGCTTTGATATTCAGAGACAAACTGTGAGACTCCCACAAAAGAAAAAGCTTAATTTTCAAAGGCACTAGAATACAATGACCATTTCCCTGATCTTGAAAGAGTGATTTTCAATTCACATCATAGAATTGGCCACCCTCTATATTTTGGGTTCCTTTATTCTGGAAATGCTTCAGCTGGTATTCTTCCTGCATCTATGAGTAAAAGTGGATTAAATGGATGCTCTTTGGAAGAATTTCTTAGAGTAGCATACATTTTACTTCTGCTTTCAGGTAAAGTAAAACTCACCAGGAGAAAAAAGACATTTCCTTTCAATTAAGAGGAAAACCCCAGTAAAAGGTATTTGATTGAATTTTCAAAATAAATTTTATTTTAGGTCAAATTCCAAGGCTAGACCATTGCATCACCTTGATATGTATACATCTTCTCTAATATTTTCACCTTAAACTTTACATACTCTGAATTGTAGTTATTGACAGGGATTATGGGAACAATGATTCTATTTTTGGAGTCTTCTTCTACTACTGTGGGGTCTACCCATGTCTGACGTAGCTGTAGTATTTGTAGCCATTGCTTCCTGTGGCTCTTGTGTTCTTTATTTCATATAAAAATGCATGGAGATAGAGTCTAGGATCCAAGAATGATACTTCTATTGATATTTTTTAAATGTCTTTTTAAAATTCTAGGTACTGATTTACTAAATTATTTTGATGCCAGTCTGAATCACTATCTGGATTCTCTGCCTGGAGTTACATAATAAATTTTGCTTGTTTAATTTCTGAAAAATATTTGAAGCTTGAAAATGTTTTAATTTAATATTATTTAAAATTAATCACCTAAACAAATGCAATAATCCTTGAAAATACTTCAAAGCAGTAGTAACATATACACAATGTAACTTTGAATGTTTTTAAATATAAAATTCAGTGGCATTTGTGAAACCATCATGGTTATCCAGTTTAGAACTTTTTCAGAAAAACAAAGAGAGACTCTGCTACTTTGGATCAGCTACTTTGATAATGGTAGTAACCAAAGTCCTGGTGGGGGGGGGAGAGAGAGAGAGAGAGAGAGAGAGAGAGAGAGAGAGAGAGAAAGCAGGAAGAGAAAGGTTTGGCTTAGCAGAGAGACAGAGACAGAGAGACAGAGAGAGACAGAAACAGAGAGACAGAGACAGAGAGACTGACAATACTTTTCTCCCATAGCCCCTGAGAGACTATTTTTCTTTTCATGTTTTAAGTGTGCCTGTTTCATAGGCCTCACTGTGATGACTGAGTGGTTTATGTCACCCCAAAATTCATATGTTTGAATCACCCCCTCCTGATGTCATATTAGAAAGGGAGTTTTTGCATGGATAAGAAGGCCACCAGGGTGGAGTAGTCATGAACAGGAAAAATGACTTTATAAACAGACAAAGGGCTGTCCCCCTCAGTGTCTCTATCTTTGTGTCTAGTTCTGATTCTTTGTCTATCCCTGCCACGTGAAACAAGAAAGGGAGTATCCCTTCGCTATACAAAGAATCTTTAAGCACTTAGAATGTGTACCCCTAGCTTCCAGAAGCATGAGAAATAAATGTATGCTGCTTGACCTACTCAGCCTGGAATACTTTCTCTACAGTATATGAAATGACTAAGACATTGATAAAAGTAGACTCATTACAGTATTTGTCCTTTTGTGACAATATTTCAATTTGTATAATATTTCCAGGGTTTATTCATGGCATTATGTTATATGACACTATTCCTGTAGAAACATTAGCAAACATCTATTCACCCCAGATAGAGGACCAATGACAGACCAAAGTAAGAGTAGCACCAAAATCCAACTTGAAGAATCAATGAGCTTTATTAGGGTTAGTTACAGAAGTATGGGTGAAGAGTTACAGAAATAGAAATGACTCAAAAGCAGCTGCATGATCAAAGCCCACCCCAACAAGGGTGATAGCCTCATGAAAACTGCAAACCTGGTCTATGGGTTGGAGAATGTCTCTTCCAGGCAGCAAGACTGTTCTGAGCCTATTATAGCTGAGACTGTCTCTCAGCAGTCCTTAGGGTTTACAGATGCTTAGGAAAAGAGGGGATTAGTGAATCTAGTCAGTTTTAGGGACTTCCTGTTTATCTCCCTTTAGAACATCCTGTTGTTTACTTTCTTTAGAACATCTTGTTATTTACCTCCCTTTAGAGTACCCTGTTGTTTACTTCCCTTTAGAACATCCTGTTAATTACCTCCCTTTAGAACATATTGCTATTTACCTTCTTTATAACATCCTGCATCTTAATAAGCTTCCCTCCAAGATCGAATGTCTTCCCTCAAAGGAAATTACTACACCACATATATCATCTATTAGAATTCCATTCCCTAATTTTGTACAAGCCTCTCACATATTGGTCCACAGTTGGGCTATCAATAAAGGCATAAATTTTTCCTCATGTTTTCACAATTAAATTTAAAAGGGCAGCATAGTCACAAGGCATCAGTGGTCATATTTCTTAAATGTAGAAACACTAAGTATATTAATTATTGCATCTGTTGACTTCCCAAGTACTTGGGAACACTGGCAGCCCTCATGGGGCTAGATTGGGGACATAAAGCCAAAAGCACCTGAAATGCTGTAAAGGTGTAACTTCACAGCTAGCAAGGTCATCTTACAGAACCTGCCTTCATTATGATATGTTCATATTCCAGTGCCTTCACAGTTTAACAATCTACATTTACTAAATCATTTCTACAGACTTAGATCAAAGTTGGTAAGGAAGCCACCACACAAAATAAATTGCAACTTTTTTCAAGTCATGAAGAAGTATTATGGATGGGAGTTTTACCATAAAAATAGTATAAATTGGGAAAAGGTTAATCTTTAATCCAATTGGACTGAATTAAATATGATCAGGAGTGCCCGCTTTGTGACTTTACAGGATATCTCATTCCATTGGAAGTTATGGACACCTGTAAAAATGACTTTTACAATATGGATATACTCTAGACAAAGGACTTTTTGCCAAATGATGCAACTAAAATTTAATCTTATCATAATTTGCTTATACTGTAGGCAAACTCCCTGTGCCTATGCTCATCTTGAGACCTGGGCGTGTATCCTTAATCCCTCATGACTCATCCTTGCCCTGGACCCAAAACAGTGTATGAATATGTGTGTGTGTGGTGTACAAATAGTTCTTACCTAATTGAAAGCAATGAGAGAAATTGATAACATGTTTATGATTTTGTGTGTCTGTTATTCTAAGTAGGGGTCAGAAGAGACATAATCCTCTGATTAGAGTCCATCTGTACTTTCCCACTTCATGCTGGATGCATTGTTTTAATAAAAGAGAGAAGCCCTTGTTGAGTGCACAGGAATACCAGATATACCAGATGTGATACCTGCATTGTACCATCAGAGAAAATCAACCCAGTCACCTGATAGTGAAACCATACTGATGTCAATTGTGAAATGATGCCGCCTGAACTGGGGACACCCAATTCTGATGCCTGGTATGCCACCAGTTATGCCCACCTGCTCTACAAACTGGAATTCCTCCAATGGCTTGAGTGTGGGTTGTTTTAGTTCAAGGTGTTCTTTTTAAAAATATTTTTGATTATTTGAGAATTTCATACAATGCATTTTGATCATAGTTTGCCACTTTCCCTCATCTCCACTCCCATCCTACTACCCCTATCCCTGACTTCATGCCCTCTATTATTATTTTTCTTTTTTTAAGTCCTGTTGAGTCAAATTTGTGTTCCCCAAATGCTCTTGAGTGTGGGTCCATCATTGGAGTCTGGTCATCCTACCAGGCATCAGACCCTATAAGATAGTCTCAAAGAGATCATCTGCACAAATAGCAACAACCCTGGCTCTTACAAGCCTCCAATTACAGCCAATAGCTTCAACTACAGCACCACAAATAGCACTACAACAAAAGTAACAGCTGCACTTATGAACACCATTGCAACCAATAGGCTGAGCCACCCAGATGAGGCTACGTTAGTGGAAAGCAGAAAAACGGTTACTTAAGTATCAGTGTAATCTTTGACCTCAGTAAGCCACCAGTTGGACCTTTGGGTGAGCAAGACAGACATTCCAGAGCATTAACAGAGGCATATTGATGATGTTTCTAGATCTGCCAACAGTCTTGCTGTACCACTGATGCAATAAAACCTTGTTGAGATTGAACAAGCTATGCCCGAAATGAAGTTATCATTATGATATTAATCAGAATCATTTTACTGCTGCTCTTCCTTCTCTGTCATAGTAGTCATCATCTCCTCCTCCTCCTCCTCCCCCTCCTCCTCCCCTTCCCTTCCTCTTCCTCCTCCTCCTCCTCTTCCTCTTCTTCTTCCTCCTCCCCCTCCTCCTCCTCCCCTCCCCCTCCTTTTTCTTCAAATCTTTTGTACTATGTATAAATGAAATTTCTATCTTTCATTACTGTCCATTTCTTGAATGTCTCCTACACCTTGTTCCTTGCTATTAATGGCATAGCATCTCTTGTCTCTCTGTACACTGGTGTAATTAGTAGCTAAGGTTCATTCCTTTGTATGAGTAAATATTCCATTGTGTGCATTTATATGCCTATATGTATATGAAAAATATATATATTTCTGTTTCTCCATTCATCTATTAGTAGACATGTAGATTTCATCCATTTATTAGCTGCTATGATTAATACTGCTTATAAGCATTGGTGTACAAGTATCCATTTTAATCCCTGCTGCTAACTCTTTAACATGCATACATATAAGTAGAATTTCCAGATTGTATGATAATTCTATTTAGCATTCTGAGGATCCAGTAAACATCTGTGTGATCAGCACTGTTGCTTCTTATCAGAAACAAACATTGTTTCTAGTTTCTTCATTATCTTAACAATAATTTGTTATATCCATCATTTTTAAAGATATCTTGATGGTTGTAATTGATATCTCATTGGTAACTTGTTTTGCATTTCTTAGGTAATTACTGTAATTGTTTTAGTTACTTTCTTTTTGCTGCAACAAAATACCTGACTAAAGCAACTTAAGAAAGGAATTATTTGGGCTCACAGTTTGAGGTGAGGTCCACCCTTGTAAGGAAGGCATGGCAGCAGGAGTCAGGCTTCTGGCTCACTATGTATGCAGTCAGGAATGCAGATAAATGCTGGCCTAGTGAGCTTTTCTCCTTTTTTGCAACTGGGGACCCCAGACCATGGAATAGTACCACCCATGTTTAAGGTGAGCCCCCATCTCAACCCAATCTAGAAAAACCTTCACAGATATGCTTTGTGAGTTATATGCATGATCATTCTAGATCTTGTCAACATGACTATAAACCATGACAAGTTGACCCTTATCAACTTGATACTGAAACATACCACTTTTAAACCATAACTTTCCACTTGACTAAATATTCCAGTTTTGAATGGAGAGAGTTGAGGCAGAGCAAGGAACAGTCCAGCCAAAGCAAGACCAAGACACAGCAGGGAAAACATCAAATCCTGCAGCTCCACATAGATTATCTGAGTCTCATAATGAATCATCTGGGTTCCAAATGTCATGGGAAGCCACACCCCCTCAGCTTTGCTGCCTGCAGTACACACAACCTATCTCTTTGGCCAATTCCATTCCATGATTACATCTTTTATTAGTGTATATACAACGGTCTTGGCATCTCCAACAATCTGAGATGTCACTAAAACTTAGACTTTATCCTCACAACTTCACACAGTGGGCTCTGAGGATGTCCTTGGAGTGACTCTACCCCTGCCACACATTTATCCAGTGTCAGCAGTATTCTAACCTGTAGAACAAGACTCCATGACCCACTTGATCTTATATCTTTCATGCATACAAAACCATTACCAGATGAACAATGCCACCAAGGTCTGCTACCACCTCAAGGTGTAGTCTAGCCTACTTGGACCACAACTGGAGCAACCTCTGTATGCCTTGGTAGCTGAATATGCAAAGTCATTTTCCCATGCAGTTGATCTTGAACAAGGAACCTCTTTGGTATTATTCTCAGGTCAGACTTTCTCCTTTCAAATAATTTTGCATTTTCCAATGGTGGGGTCTTGCTCTCAGGGTCTTGCTCTTGTCCCAGTAAAGAATGTGAAGGTCATCTTTCACAGTTACAGAGGCTTTGTGGTCTGGATGCTTCTTGCCAACAATTTTAAATTGTTCACATAACGTTCCCTGAAAAACTTTACATTTTTCATATCTTTTTGCTCTTTCTCACTGTCCATCTGAGTAAGAGAACTGAGTATTAGCCATGCCATAGCCTGAATGCTACACCATCTTCTAAATTTCCTCCACCGAAGACATTAGTCTATTAATTTTTAGTGCAGTTTCATCAACCTCTCGGTATGGACAGAATGCAGCCAGATCCTTTCCCAGAATGTAGCAAGAATGGCCACTAACCAAGTTCCCAATAGAGTTGTTCTCTGAAACCTCGTGAGCTGGGTCTCCACTGTCCGCATTTCTCTCCACATTCCAGTCTTCCAAATGCCCACCAAAATGGTCCATGAAGCCCTAGGTACAACATTCTAAGGCTTTTCTAGCACAGAGTTCCAAATTCTTCCACAGTCTTCCCACAAACCAGTTCCAAAGGCTTAAGAACCACACGATCAAGTTTCACACACAGTCCCGTTTCTTAATACTAATTTTCTGTTTTACTTTCCTCATGACTGTGATAAAATAACTAACCAAAATAGCTTAAGGAAGGAAAGGTTTATTTTGCCTTACAGATTTGGGGGCAGTCTATCATTGCAGGGAAGATATCATGGCAGAAACAAGAGGCTGTAGATCACATTGTGTCCACAGTCAGGAAACAGAGAAGCAAATAAGGCTGCTTATCTAGCCTTGTTTTTATTCAGTCTAGGACTCCAGCTCATGGAATGGTACCACCTATGTTGGACTAACACAAAGTCAGTATGTGTGTGTGTGTGTGTGTGTGTTATTTCAAAGACTTTTTCTCCCATTTGTAAGACTTATCTTTTAACTCTTAGTTATTCTTTGTCCAGGTATGTTTTAATTTTAATGAAGTTCAGCTTATCTATTTTTTTAGCTTTATATTTGTATCAAATCCAAGCAGTCATTGCCCAATCCATTATAATCAAGATTTCTCCTACAAAATCCTCTTAAGAGTTTTATTCTTTAACCTCTTCTTATTAGATCTTTTGTATTTTGAGTTGTTTTTTTGTATATGGCATAGGATCAAGAGCCAAACTTTATGTTACATGTGAATATCCAGTTTTCTGACCATCATTAGTCTAAAAAGAGTCTATTCCCATTAAAAAGTCTTTGAACCCTTACTGAAAAACCATTTGCCAGTGTGAGGAGATTTTATTTCTAGATTCTGTATTTAGTTCTATTTTGTCAATATATTTTTAATGCTAAATAGCATACTGCATAAAATATTGTGGCTTTGTGATAAGTTGGAAGTCAGGAGTGTTTAGTATTCCAACTTCCTTCTTTTCCAATATTTAGTACTAAGAAATCTTTAAGATTC
This sequence comes from Nannospalax galili, assembly GCF_000622305.1. Taxonomy (NCBI): domain Eukaryota; kingdom Metazoa; phylum Chordata; class Mammalia; order Rodentia; family Spalacidae; genus Nannospalax; species Nannospalax galili. The sequence continues at coordinate 1,339,880 of NW_008336930.1, forward strand.
CATATGTCATTTTTGGTTGTTTTATTCTAGTTTTAAAATCCTCATTGGAATTTTGATGATTATTGCATTGAACCTGTAGATTTCATGGGGTTTTACTCTCATCATAACAATGTCATTGTTTAGCCACCAACAGAGTATACCCTTCTATTCATGCCTTCTGTAATTTCATCCTGCAATGTTTTGTAGTTAACAATGCCCAAGTCTAGGATTTCCTTAATTAAATTAATCCTTAAAAATTTCCTTTTTGATGTTTTTGTAATAGAATTGTTTTCTCAATTCCCTTTCTTAAAATAATTTTTAGTCTTTGAAAATTTCACACATTTATATACTATATTTTGATCAATTCCACCCTACATCCCCCAACTCCTCTTTAATAAACCCATCCAGTCTCATCTCACTCAAAAATTCATGTCCTTTTTAAAAAATTATCAATAACCCCTTGAGCCTAACTAGTGATGCACATGTGTGCACAGGTTGGGGACATCCTGTCAGGCATGGCCAACCTACAAGCAGCCACTTCCCCAAAGGAAAGAGACTCTTCTTCTTTCAACAACCATCAACTTTGAATAGCTCCTCAGCTAGGGGTGGGTCTTCAGCGACCCCTTGCCAGTCTATGCTAGAATTTTAACTGGCTTGATCTTCTGCGGGTGCCCACAGGGTTGTGAATCAATATGTGTAATAGCCATGTCATGTCCAGAAGTCAGCATCTCAGAACTCTCCTCCCACCTTCCAGCTCCTGTGTCCTTTCTACCCCCTCTTCTGTGATGTACCCTGTGCCTTTGCATGGGGAGAGGTTGATATAGCTGACCCACTGACAGCTGAGCACTCATAGTTAACTTATACTCAACATTTCAACCAGTTATGAGTTTCTGCCTTCACTAACATCCACTACAAAAAGTTTCTTTGACCAAAGTTGAGAGCAGCAAAAATCTATGGGCACAAACACAAATATGTAGAAAGAAGTTTACCAGCATGACCATTGAACAAACAACAACAGTAGATTTCTCCTAAGGCCCATGATTTCCTAGTCATAGGAAACCAGGTTTATAGTACCAGGCATAAAATTGCTCTTGTGATGTAGACTTTATGTCCAGTAAGAAAGCAGATGGTTACCTAAATAACCATCATATAACTATCACACCAATGGACATATCTTTCATTACAGGTCAGTATTATACCATGTAAGGTACTGGCATGTTAAAATGAAACTATTTTTGCATGTAAACTTTATATCTTTCTACCTTGCTAATTTTATTAGGATTCTCATTCTTTCTCTCTTTTCCTCATTTCATACTTCCATTAAAAAAAAATTGGTATGGTCTTAAAAAAGAATTTCTGCTTTATTCTGAGAGATACATATAAGGTAACAATATTATGTTTTACTGTCTCTTATTTTAATTCATTTTTATTTAGTGTTATAGATGGAGAACAGTGGTAAATAACATGTAATACCAAATGAATTGATCTAATCTCAACCCATCACTTTCAGTGCTCTTAGTTAGAAATCAAAAGCCTTCTAAGAAAACAATACTTAAGATGAAGTGTTATACTTACAACCTTCAAGTAAGAGAGATTTAAGCACAAACAAATCAGTATGCAGTACAGAATCTGAAGCTGGGCTTCCCAATTGGTACCCTTGAGCTGAGATTTTGGCATATGGAATTTTCATTTGAGCAACAAAATGCATCTAATTGTGTAATTTGTAATTCTTTACAGAAAGCAAGAGTAAACAGAGAATGTTTGAGTCCTTGAAGTGAAAGATATTAGTAACTCCTGCAGGCACTGGCTTCTAAGAATTTTCATGATTTGGAGTAGATTAATCAAATTGTTAAGAGACAAGAAATCAGGTTAACTTAATAAATGATATAAGACAAAGTATTCAGAGATACTTGTGATTATGTAACTATTTATATATGTTTTATAAAACAATGATAGAGACATACTTCTTAAGTTTAGCCTCAAATTATCTTTTCTTATTAAACTTGATTATTTGCTGTTGAATAAAAAATTGATTGGATCATAGAGCAATACTGAAAGGTTTACTGACTTTTTACTGCTCTCGAGTTAAGCAACAAAATATTTACATTAGAAAAGACAGAATCCTGTTACTTTTACCAACCTTCTTAAAACAAGATGGAAAAATGCTTTCTCAAATTGTTATTCTAAAACTCTTATTCAGGAGCTAGGGTAACAGGTTCAGTGGGTAAAATACTATGCAAGCATGAGGATCTAAATTCAGATTCCTCAGGTCACAGAGAGCCAGAAATGGTAGTGTACATCTGTAATCCCAGGGCTCATTTGACAAGATGGGAGGCAGTGACAGGAGAGTCCCTGGAAGCTCACAAACCAGCTAGCCTGGTGTACTCAGCAGCTAATAACAATAGACTGACAGAGTGTTCCTGCTACTAGGAAAAACACAGACACACTGCTTTTACCTTTTCTATTTCATGTTACTGGAAAACCTCATGAAAACATTTATTAATACAAAAGCTAAGAGACTTCAGATTAAAATCGTCAAGTTGGTGACTTATTGAAAATGATTTATCATTTAAAAACTGAAAATGTTGATTAGGAATATTTTCTCACATAAACTGAGTCTCTGAGAATGTTTGCCTACATTCTCAAGTAATAGAGATGTGTTATTCTAAATAAATATAGTAGGGGTTAGTCAAGGATCATTCCATGTATAAAATTCTAAGTTCATATATATTTGGAAAAAAAAAAAAACATGGTTAGAAAGTAAGAGTAATTCTAATGCATTGTATTAAAAATAAGATTGAAAGGCTGGGGAGATGGCTCAGTGGTTAAAGCGCCTGCCACATGAACATGAGGACTGGAAGTCAGAGCCCCGGAACCCGTGTAAATGCCAGGTGAATGTGATAACCCAGTTGTAATTCCAGTCCTCGGAGGCAGAGACAAAGGCTCCTTGGAACAAACTAGCTAGCCGGACTAGTAGAATTGGCAAGCTCTGGGTTCAATTAGAAAGACCTACCTCAGTGAATACAGTTGAGAACAATCAAGGAAGATTCCTCAAGTCAATCTTGAGCCTCTACAGGCATGTATATACATGGCATACATGACCCACACATACATGTTTCCTCCACTGACATGTATGCATACCACACACACACATACGTATAAGAAAAAAATAAAATTGAGTCATTTAATACAAAGCTAAATCTATTTTAAGTGGCTCCATTTGAACAGAAATCCAGTTGATATGCTGAGTCATCTGCTGACAGATATTCTCTCCCCCCACAGATACCATACTTTTGGGTCCTGCTCCCAGATTCAAAAATTATATAACTTTAAAAGTCACATTAATACTTTCAGAAATTGGAAATTCACTAAGAGAACTTTAATGGAATCCTTCGTGGTTATAAGCAATCAACATGACAGCTGGATGACACATTTTCACATTTTCTTTTCTTGTCTGTGCAGTGGTGGGGATTGAACATAGGGACTTGCACACACTAAACAAGCACTCTACCGTTGAGCTACATTAGCTGTCAGTGATACAGTGTGACATATAAATCATATTTGGGAGCCTGGTATCTTACCGTATTCAAAGTATAAAACTTTTTCTTACTATTAATCATTTTGTATACTAACTATAGCTAAGGAAACTTAAGGCAATATAAATCCTAAATTCAGGAAAACGGCTATCAACTTATTACAGTTATTATGTAAGTGGACTCAAATGCCAAGAGGCAGTGTGGACAGGATGTTAGGGTCACCTTGCACTTTAAACCCTACCCCATAGCTGAGAAACTCAGAGGTGAATTACCTCAAAGCTTTATTGGCAAAACTAAAATAAAAATTCCTGTCTTTTTTATAGGGCACAGCTAGTTACTTGATGATTATCAATAATGATTATCTTTTTTTAAAATATAGCTCATATTTTTTATTTATTGATTGTGTGTGTGTGTGTGTGTGTGTCCATTTCATACAGAACATCCCAAACAATCTTATTCATCTTTATACCTGCAGCCCAAATCAGACCATCATATAGCCTCCCCGTACTGGAGCCCTTATACTCTGTCATCCCATGTGGTCACCAGCTGTGGCTGCTCTCCTCTGGCTATGGCCGCTCTCCTGCTCTCTCAGTTCCTCCAATCAGTCGTCCTCTCCAGACCCCAGGGCTGGTGAGAAGTCTGCGCCAGCGTCACCGCATTCAGACGCAGGAGACCAGGTTCAGTGAGACAGATCTGCTTTATTGCAGGAAGTCACAAGCTTATATAGGGGTAGTGGTCCAATCACAGCACAGCAAGTAGGATACCTCATAGCATAACAGGTTTAGCGTTCTGTCACAGAATAGCAGGTAGGATGCCTCATTTGCATACTGGGTTTCAGATTACAGAGCCTGGATTCCTGGAAACCACCACGTGTCCCTGATTGTTGCAATATCTAAGTGTTGCAATTTGGATTCCAAGGGTGGTGATTAGAGAATGGTGAGCTCTAGGCATCAGTCTCATCATCTGCTGATGGGAGCAAATGTCACAAGGCGTTCCTTGTGGCTCCAGTGGTTGGGCTGTTGCCTCGGGCCTGCTGTATGGCTGTCAATAAGACTTTCACCTTAAGCTCAAGCCTTTTCTCCCACAATCCCAGTTGTTACTGTCCACTGTGTTGTCAGTGCCCCTAGCTGTTCCCCAGTGTTAGTCCATCTGCTGAGTCTAGTCAACCTATCTAGAGTCCCTTCTTTTGGGAATATCAGCTCTTCCTCAACTAGCAGCAATCAGTTGCCAATATTCCTTTAGATAAGATTGGGGTCTGCTGTTCATTTTCCCATTTCTATGCTGAGTCTCTTGGGCCACCCTTGCAAACAACTCAAAGGAAGGTATCGTTTCTTGTTATGTAGCATTTACCTATACACCTGGATTCTTAAATAATTATACTGACCATTTTAATCTTTGGTTATACTTTGGTTATGCTTAACTTGGAAGCATTGAGGAAATGTGTTGACCCTCCACTTTGTACACAGGGCACTAGTTCAAGTCCATCTGGTGGTGTCTCCATGGCTTCCTTGATCAAGAGGACAGGTGACTCACCACAGTTACAGGACATTTTGAGAGCTGTTCCATAGTCCCCTGGAGCTTAGTCGACCTTGGAGGGCAAGGAGCAAAAACTGTCATTTAAGTCCCTCTGAGCAGATTAGCATAGGCCTCAAAGTATGGGTGTAAAACATCTGAGAAGGTTAGTACCACCAGTTTGGTACACTTAATTACCATGTGCTATGTAGGTAAAGCTAGGGCAAAACCCAAAAGCTCTCAAATAAACCTTGACTAGACATATATTTTATTCCTTGAAATAGTTGTATGTATAAATTATCAGTAGGTTGTTGGATTAATATGGTTCCCTCTGGTTTTTTAAAAATAGCTGGGCATTATTTCTCTCTTGCATTGTCTAACCCCTCCACCATGGTTTCCCCACTTAAAGTGCCCCTATTTTTCCCATTTCTCCCTTAATAATATCCTTCTCCTATGGTCTCACCTCTCTTGAGCCCCTTCTTTCCCTTTATCCCCAAGGTTCCTTGGTAACTCTTCCCCCCCATTAAAATAGCCCCATTTTTATCCATATATCTCTTAGTAACACTTGTTTCCTACTGTTCTTCTCTCTCAGATTCTTTCTTTTCCTTTACCTCCCTAGTTCCTTTTCATTATCCTGGTTCCTATAGTTATGTCTGGATTCATACTGACTTATAAGTATTTGGTGTTAGGATTCATGTACAAGGGAGAACATACAACGTTTATTTTTCTGAGTCTGTGTTACTTCACTTAGTATAACAGTTTCTAGTTCCATCCATTTACCTGAAAATTTCATGATTTCATCTTACTTTACTGCTGAGTAGAACTCCATAGTATAAATGAAGGACATTATCATTATCTACTCATCAGTTGAGGAACACTTACATTGCCCCCATCTCTTAACTATTAGAAACAGAGCAGCAACAAACATGGATGTGCAAGTATCTCTGCATTTGGATGAGTTCTTTGGGTTTATGCCAAGGAGTGGTAGAACTGGGTCAAATGATAGGTCATTTGTACTTTATTAAGAGTTCTCGACACTGTTTTCCCTAGGGGTTGAACAAGTTTGCAGTCCTACCAGTGTGGATGAGTGTTCCCCTTTCCCCACATCCTCTCCAACATTTGGTATCATTTCTTCTCTTGATCTTGGCCAGTCTGACTGGGGTAAGATAAAATCTTAAAATGGTTTTAATTTGCATTTCCCTAAATACAAATTATCTTGAACAACTTTTAAGATTCTTCTTAGCCATCTTTATTTCTTCTTTTGAGAACTCTGTATTCAGCTCCTTAGCTCATCTTTTAATTGGTTACTTCCTTTATTGATTCTTTGTTTTTTGAGTTCTTTATATATAGGGATGTTAAACCTCTGTCAGATGTGTCACTAGTGAAGATTTTCTCCCACTCTGTGGGTTTTCTATTCACTTCCTTGGTTGCTTCTTTTGATGTACAAAAGCTTTTTAGTTTAAGGAGGTCCCATTTGTTGATTCTTGATCTTGTTTCCTGAACAATTGATGTCTGGTTTAGGAAATTCTTTCCTACACCTATATCTTGTAGATTATTGACAATATTTTCTTCTAACAGTTTAAGAGTTTCAGGCTTCACATTAAGGTCTTTGATCCATTTGGGGTTGACATGTAAAATGAAAGATAGGGGTTTGGTTTCATTCTTCTACAGGTGGAGATCCAGTTTTGCCAGCACCATGTGCTGAACATGCTGTCTTTCCTCCAGTGAATGTTCTTGGCCCCTTTGTCAATATCAGGTGGCTGAAATTGAATGTACTCATATTTGGGTCTTTAATTTTGTTCCATTGATCTAGGGTTTTTTGTTGTTGTTCTTTTTTTTCCAGTAGCATGTTGTTTTTACAACTATAGCTCTGTAATATAGTTTAAAATCTGTTATAATAAACCCCTGGCATTACTCTTAGTGCTCAGGGTTGCTTTGGCTATCTGAAGTCTTTTGTGCTTCCATATGAACCTTAGGATTTTTTTTTCCAATTCTGTGGAAAATGTCATGGGGATTTTGATTGGCATTGCATTGAATCTATAAATGGCTTTTGGTAGTATGATCATTTTCACAATACTAATTCTTCCAGTCCATGAGCATGGGAGGTCCATCCCTCTTCTGGTGTCTTCCTCAATCTCTTTCTTTAGAGACTTAAATTTTTCATTGTAGGAGTCTTTAATGTCTTTGGTCAGGTTTATTTTGAGAGTTTTTTTGAGGCTATTGTGAAAGGGAATATTTCCCTGTACTCTTTCTCTGATTGCTTGTTGTTGGTATATAGAAAGACTACAGAATTATGTAGATTAATTTTGTAACTTGCCACTTTACTGAAAGTGTTAATAATTTCTAGGAGTTTTCTGGTGGAATTTTTGGCATCTCTTAGATATCATATCATCTTCCAAAAGGGATAATTTGATCTCTTATTTTCCAATAATTACTCTTTAATTTCCTTCTCTTGCCTTGTTGCTCTTTCATGAGTTTCAAGCATTATGTTAAAAAGCAGTGGAGATAGTTTACAGCCTTGTTTTGTTCCTGAATTTAATCAGAATGCTTCCAGTTTTTCTCCATTTAGAATGATGTTCGCTGTGGGTTTGTTGTATATCGTTTTAATTCTGTTGAGGTATGTTCCCTCCAGTCCAATTCCCTGTAGGACTTTGAGCATAAATGCATGTCAAATTTTGTCAAAGGCCTTCTCTGCATCTATTGAGATGACTATGTGGTTCTTGTCTTTGAGTCCATTTATATGATTTGTGACGTTTATTGACTTACGTATATTGAACCATCCCTGCATCTCTGGAATAAAGCCAACTTGATCATGGTGGATGATCTTTTTGATGTTTGTCTATATGCAGTTTGCAAGTATTTTGGTGAGATTTTTTTGCATTTGTGTTCATTAAGGATATGGGTCTACAGTTTTCTTTTTTTGGTTATATCTTTACCTGGTTTTGGTATTAGACTGATGCTGGCTTCATAGAAGGAATTTGGAAGTTCTCACTCCATTTGTATCATTTTTGAATGAATTAAGTGGTGTTGGATAAAGATCGTCTTTAAATGTCTGATAGAATTCTGCTGTAAATCCATCTGGCTTTTAAAGTTGGGACATTTTGTATTACTGTTTCAGTTCCCTTATGTGTTATGGGTCTGTTTAAGATGTTGATCTTTTCTTGGTTTAGTTTTGGTGGTTCCCATGCTTTTAGATACTCATCCATTTATTTTAGTTTTTCAAATTTTGTAGCATAAAGGTTTTTAAAGTATTCCCTTATAATGTTCTGGATCTTTTTGGTTTCCATTGCAATGTTTACCCTTTCACCTCTGATTTTGTTGATTTGGAGCTTCTCTTTCTTTCCTTTGGTTAAATGGGCTAAGGGTTTGTCAATCTTCTTTATCTTTTCAAAGAACCAGCTTTTGGATTTGTTGATTCTTTTTATTGTTCGCTTTGTTTCTATTTCATTAATTTCTGCTCTGATTTTTGTTATTTCTTCTTGTCTGTTGGGTTTGGGTTTCATTTGTTGTTGCTTTTCCAGTGTCTTGAGTTGCAGTGTTACATCATTTATTCGTGTTCTTTCTGATTTTTTTAATGTAGACACTTAAAGCTATAAACTTCCCTCTAAGGACTGCTTTCAACATGTCCCAGAGGTTTTGTTGTGTTGTATTGTCCTTTTCATTTAGTTCCAGGAATAGTTTTATGTCTTTCTTAATTTCTCCTTTGACCCATTCATCATTCAGGAGTGTGTTGTTTAATCACCATGTGTTTATGTAGTTACTAAGGTTTCTTCTGATGTTTAAGAGTTATTGCATTGTGGTCTGATAGAATGCATGGAATTAGTTCAATCTTTTTGTATTTCTTGAGGCTTGTTTTGTACCCCAGTGTGTGGTTAATTTTGGAGACAGTTCCATGGGGCACTGAATAGAAAGTGCATTCTTGGGTGCTTGGGTGGAATATTTGGCAGATGTCTGTTAGGCCCATTTGATGTATTGTATTGTTTAATTCAGATATCTCTCTGATAATTTTCTGTCCTGTTGACCTACCTAATGGAGACAATAAGGTATTGAAGTCATCCACTAAAAATTAGTTGGGATTAATCTGGGTCTTAAAGTCCTGTAGTACTGTTTTCAAGAAGTTAGGTGCACCAGAATTTGGTGAATATATGTTCATGATTGTAATAACTTCTTGATCAATTGTTCCTTTGATCAGAATGAAGTGGCCCTCTTTATCTCTTCAGATTAATTTTAGGTGGAAGTCTATTTTGTCAGGTATTGGAATTGCAACTACTGCTTTTTTCTTAGTACCATTTGCTTGGAATATTTTTTTTCAATCCTTTCACCTTAAAGTAGTGCCTCTCCTTGAAAGTGAGATGGGTTTCTTGCAGACAACAAAAAGATGGCTTTTGTTCAACCAGTCTGTGTCTTTTGACTGGGGTGTTCAGTCCATTGATATTTAAGGTTATGAATGAAAGATATGTATTGATTCCTGTTGTTTTCATTTCTGTTAATATTCTTGGTGTAGGTGTGTGTTTCCACAGTTATACATTCATTAAGCTTCTTTCTGTTACCCTTTGGGTATAGTTGTTCCTTTCTTCAGCTCTTTGTATTGTTTCAATAACTCTCTGAAAAGCTGGTTTTGTAGACATGAATTCTTTCAGCCTATTTATGTCATGGAAGGTTTTTATTTCCCCTTCAGCTATAATAGAAATTTTGCCTGGGTAAAGCAAGCTGGGTTGGCATTTGTGGTCATTTAGAACTGGGAATGCTTTGGTCAAGGCTCTTCTGGCTTTCATAATTTGCACTGAAAAGTCAGCCATAATTCTGATGGGTTTTCCTTTATATGTGACTTTTTTCTTTTTCTTTTGCAGCTTTCAGTATTCTCTCTTCATTCTGTATGTTTAGTATTTTCACTATGATGTGCCATGGAGAGTTTCTTTTTGATCCTGTCTATTTGGTGTTCTATGAGCTTCTTGTATTTGTATGGGCATGTCTCTCTTTCAATTTTGGGAAATTTTCTTCTACAGTCCTGTTGAAGATCTGGTCTATACCATTATCCTGAGATTCTTCCCCTTCCTGTATGCCTATGATTCATAAGTTTGGTCTTTTTATAGTGTCACACAATTCCTGCATGCTCCATTTTTGTGTTTTCTTAAATTTTTCCTAATCTTTGCTTGAGTGGTCTAATTTGTCCACTCTGTCTTCCAGTCTTGATATTCTGTTTTCCATTTCATTCATCCTATTGGTGAGGTGTTCTCCTGTCATTTCTAATTGGCTTATTGAGTGTTTCACTTCCTTCTTTATTTCAGCCTGGGTATTCATCAATATTTCTAACTCTTTTCTGAAATCATTAAGTTTATCCCAATCTTCTTCAGATTTTTTATTTCTTTGTGTGTTCTTTAAATTCACTGAATTCTTTTATCATGTTTATAATTTTGTTCTTTTGAATTCTATGTCCTGTGTTATCTCTAGGAAGTTCTCATCGAACTCCTCTACAGACTGTTGGTACTTGGTAGGGATATATTATTTGGATTTTTCATGTTATTATTTGTTCTCTGTGACTTTGACATGTGGATATCTTTTGTAGTTTCTGATTCTTGTAAGAGACTCAAACCTTCCTTTTTTGAGTTTAGGTCTGCTTCTGTTTGTAAACTTTATGTGCTTTGAGGGCTCCTGAGGACCAGACCAGGGTATGGGGTTGGTCTAGGTGCAATGGATAAGGAAGCAGTGGGTGTCTAGGCCAAGAGTACAGTCCAGAGGTCTGGGGTACCAAGAAAAGAAATGGGCCATTCTAGGAGGAGAGATGGGGTGGGGGAGCTGGGAGGGTGAACTAGGCTGTGGGAGTCAAGGCACAGTGGGCAGGCTGACCTTACCCAGGAAAGATGCTGGCCCTAGGAAGCTGGGGGCTGGAGCAGCCAGGGATGCAAAGGCAAGGTGGGATAGGAAACAGGCCCCAAGGGCTCCAGGGGACTAAACTGAGGAATTTGGTTGGTCTGGGTCCAAAAAATCAGGAAGCATGGGGAGTCTGAGCCAAGAGGGCAGTCCAGAGATCTGGGATGCCAAGAGAAGATATGGGACAGTGCTCATGCCAGGAGGAGAGATGGGGTGGGGGAGCTGGGAGAGTGAAGGAGGCTGTGGGAGTCAAGGCACAGTGGATGTAGTCAAACTTACCTAAGAAGTTGGGGGCTTCACTGTCCAGGGACAATGGCCTGTCACAGGTATGCAAAGGTGGGGTGGGGGAAGGAACAATCTTTGAGGGCTCCAGGAGACCAGACCAGTGTTTTGGGTCGGTCTGGGTACAAAGGATCAAGAACTAGTGGGGAATCTGGGATAAGAGAGCCATCCAGAGGTCTGGGGAGTCAAGATACAGTGGGCATGCCAATAATGATTATCTCTTTAATGAGCAATTCAGTTTCAAAAATCTGAATTATATCTGCTTTGCTCAAAGACATCCTGCAATAAAATGTTGTTTAAATATGTTCCAAAATATTATAAAGTTATCAGGGGTCTCAAAAATAGTGTTCTATAGTCTATTTAATAAAAGTCCTTTATCATCTGTTCATTCAAGCATTCATTCACTTATTCAGTGAGTGGCTTTTGAAGGCCAGTCACTGAGCAAAAGAGTTTTAACAAGACCAGCATGGTCTCTGTCATTGTGGAGTTTAAGGTAGAGAACTTTTAGACAGTGATGACATGTGTTACCACTGGGCCATGCTGTACAAAAGGACAAGGGAATAACTAGGGATTTTAACAAAGAAACCCCTCTGGGTCAGACAGGGACAATTTTCTGGGAAGTAACATCTAAGATGAGACCATAAGAATAGGTGAGCATTTACTCTATGAAAGCATGGAGGAGGGAATAGTGTTCTCAAGAATCTGAAGTAGGAAATAAAAGAGGCCCCAGGTGGAAGATGTCTGCTGAGCAGAGCTGACATGGGGCAGGGGGTTGCTGAGTGGAGCACCCACAGCTATATTTTTCTGAGGTCTGGAGGATGAGTTCCAGGCTTGAATTTTCCCTCCATTCCTTTCATGAAACTGTTGAAAGGTTTCAAGTTTTTAAAAGGTGGAAAAGAAATTGTGTTTAAAAAGAAGTCTGGTTATTTCATGGAGAATGACTACAGGGGTCAAAATGAAAACCACCAGGAGGCCATGACTGCTATAAGATAGAAGATAAAGAGGCTGTGAGTGATTTATGGGAGGTACCCAGAGAGTTAGGAGGGACAGTTGACAGGAGTTATAGGTAGAAAGAGATGTACAGCTAACTGTTGTCTTAGGTTGAACAAGTATGTTTATTTCCCAGCTATTCCCCTTGCTTCCTTCCCTTATTTTGAAACTCAGCTTTAGGATCACACATGCTTTTTGCCTTTCTATTCCACCAGTGATTCCTAAAGATTTCACTTGACTCAAGGGCTTTTTAGAATGCTTCCTTTCCTGAGCAGTCTGCTGTCAGTTGATATGAATCCCGAGTCCTGAGGGTTTTGTTTTCTGCTACATCTTAGCATTGGCATATGCTGGATGTGGCAATATCTCCTGTCCAGGCACCTTGCTCTGGCTCCTGACAGATTTTGTAAGTATACCAAATGCTGTGGCTATATCTTGGTCACGGAACACATAGATGGAATTACTTAGTATTCAATGAGTGCTTCCTGATATTCTTGCTTAAAGTAAGAGTAAGAATATTTGTGACACATAGCTAGGTGTTCTATTTTGGAAGATTTTATGAATTTTTAACCAAACAGCATTTAAACAAGCTGAGCTTAGGAGAAGGATTAGTGTGCATTTGATTGGTATTCACTCTGATTTGTTTTTGGTTTTGATATTTTCTTAAGAAATTAATATGAGTGTTGTATTTTATTTATTTTCACCTCTCCCAGTTCCTCTACAACTCCTCACATGTATCCCTCCCCCACTTTCTCTCAATTTCTTGTCATTATTATTTATTAT
>NW_008336930.1:1352990-1386220 GCF_000622305.1 Nannospalax galili
ATGCACATATAATACATATATATATATATACATGTAAATGATATTCTGGCTCACTTTCTCACTTTTTAAAGCTCATCAGTCAAGGGCAATGTTTACAATTCTTATGATGCAAGCAGTGTTGATTTTAGTACTTAAATCATGCCAAAGGTCCTGGTTCAGCTTCTTTCACATATGTGCATTCTCTGACCATCAGTGAGACTATTAATATGTATGAGTGTTGAGTGAATGAGTAAGTGAGTGTGTGTGTGTGTGTGTGTGTGTGTGTGTGTGTGTGTGTGTGAAGCCAACTTTCAGTATCATTCTTTGGGAGATGTTCACCTTTTTTTTTTTTTTTTTTTTTCAGATAGGGTCTCTCACTGGGACCTGGGACTGGCCAAGAGCTAAACAGGCTGGCCATTGAGCCTCAAGGATTCTCCTGGTCTCTGCTTCCCCAGCACTGGGATTATATGTGCACACCACCAGCTTTTCATACAGGTACTGGGACTGAACTAAGTTTCTCACTCATACAGCAAGCCCTTTTCCAACTGAGCCAGCTTTCCAGCCTGAGACTGTATCTTTTAAAGCAGAAAAAGTAAAATGTTTTCTCTGTATCTTCCAGTGGCATTTCCATTCTTTCCCAGGGTTTGGTTGTATCCAACGGCTAAGCATTCTTTTTTATCATCTTAAAACCCTACTCTCCGGCCCTTAATTGTGGCAATGTACATTCTATATTATACACCAAAGTTTGTTTCTTTTCATCTTTCCATTCTCCCCAAATAAACAACTGTCTGTAGTTATTCCTGCTGACTAACTTCTTCTGGCCTCAGTGGTTAAATTCTGCATTGCAACAGTGCCACCGCCCCTCGAGGGTGAGTACCCCTACGTTTGTGGATCCTCATAAGGATTTCACATCTTAACTGTCTCAGTGTGATACAGTTCTCAACATATGCATGTAATTTTGTGGCTCAGTGATCCAGAAATAAAGATAATGGAGAATATCAGATTGCCAATTGATGTAAAATTCACATTTTCACCTAGGTTAATGTTTGTGGTAGAAACTGCTGGCTGCTTCACAGGCCCATTCTGTCCTCCTTAAATAATAGAAGCTCCCAAATCATGGGCCTATGGCACCTTCAACAGATTCTGTTTGCTAGGTTCTTACAAACAGATGCATACAAGTAAATTCTGTCAGAGGACAAAGGAAGAGGGAGTTCTAGGACAGGACAGTCAAGGACAAGGAAATGACTGTTTCCTTATTATTTACTGAAAAGTGAACATGACCATGAGAGCTAATGTCATCCTTTCAGAATTCGACACAGAAGCCTTATGAGGCTGACAGCTCACAAAGATTGGAGCTGATTGGATCCCAAGTAGGGATCAGCCATGCATCATTTCTGTCCCGATACACCATGAATGCACTGTTATGTTGTTTGGGGTAGATTAACCAACTTGAATCCACACACAGTAGCTCAGTGTTGCTTCCATGGATTTTTGAAAAGGCCTTTACTGTTAATTAGGTATTTTTTAATACATGATATTCCCCACAATAATGACTAGTAGTATACCTTTTATTTATTTATTTGTTTATTTATTTTGGGGACAGGGTTTCATGTTGCCAGGCTGGCCTGAAAACTTTCTATATGACTCAGGCTGCCCTTGAACTTCTGATCCTCCTGCCTCCACTTCCCAAACGCTGAGATTACAGATACACCAACACACCTTTTATTAACATGTAATGTTAGCAGTGAAAGCCAGGGCCGCATGCATGATAGGCTAGCAATTTTACCAACTGAGCTACATCAACAAGACATCCTTTATTATTTCCATTTGCATTAAATGACTGCATAACCAAAGGGGTTAGCATTCTTTGTATTTGCTGGCACAAATGAATAAAAATGCATACCTGCTCATTTATGTAATGTCCAAATTTATGATATTATTATTATAAGTCTCTAGCATTATTTCCATAAAACTTTATGGAAGGAAGTTTTCTATATATTCAGCAGACTCAACATATACTTTCACAGCACCCAAGTGCCTCATAACTGAGTTAGGTACATGCACTAATTTCTTGTAATACCTTAGTTTGTCCCATAAGACATCTTATTAGACAGTGGCTCAAGCAAACTTCCTGTTATTTTCCTCCCTGATAACAGTGCAAAAGAAAGACTACTGTCAGGGAGAAGGTAAGTTTGCTCCATGAAATTATCCATGTAGCCAAGTCCTTTGTGTTATTCCAACATCTTCTGAGATACTAGTGATATCACTTTTCCAGTAAAAGAGAAATTCTAGGTTTGGGGGTCATATACTCTGAGTTCCAATTCATTTACTCAGTACTGCTATAATAATACAGAAGACTACATAAACAGAGTGGGTGGCTATGTTTTCCTGAAACTTGGAGAAGCTGGAGAGATGTTAAGTAATTAAGAGCACTGGCTGGTCTTGCACAAGACCAGGGTTTAGTTCCCAGCACCCACATGGTGGCTAACAGTTTATAATTCCAGTTCCAGACGATCCAATCTTTTCTTCTGGTCTCTGCAGGCATGGCACGCATGCACTTACATACATGTAGGCAAAACACTCATAGAAATAAAAGACCAAACAAAAAAATCAAGATATATGTGTACAGAGTGGAATAGAGAAACCAGGGGAATGAAGAAGTCTCTAAAGGCGTTCACCAGAGACACTCATAAAGGAAAAGAAGTCCTTACACAGAATCACCTTCTGATGACCAAGTTTAGGCTCTGCAACCAAATTGCCACAAAAGCTCAGTGGCTAACACTAACAAGGCTTGTTTCTTCTTTATGATAAGGACCAGTCTCAGCTTTGCAGAAGCTCAGCCTCCTTGAAGTTAGCAGCATGTTTATCATGCAAAGCAGCACCAGTTCCCACGGAGCTAAAGAGCTTCACAGCTGAAGACTTCTCATCTGAATCACATGCCATCACTTTTGGTCTCATTCCCTTATTCAAACTAAGCCTCATGGGTGCAGCTTGCCTGAGGAAGATGGGGAAGTGTGAACTTACTATCTCAGGGAGATTCAAGAATGTTTGTGAATATTAATGTCAACCACAGTTGTTAAAGACTCAGGCAAATGTGCAGGAGTAATGAAAACCAGGTGGTGGGAGCATCTAGAAGTGAATAGAAAAAAAGTTATGCTGCAGCCAGTAGCTAACAAATGCTTGTAAAGAGGTGCCATCCATTTGAAGGACAGTGATCATAATAGTGAAGGGGATGGATTAGAACAGAGAGAGACGGAAAATAGGAACCAGACATGAAACCTAATAATATAGATGTCAAACTCAAAAAAAACCCCAAAAACAAAAAACAGCAAAAAAATAAAACCATTTCCTCTTCGGGGTACAATGGGTATTTCTGGTTTAAAAAGAAATTAGAACACGAAGAAAAGACAATATAAAGAGTTGAGAGCAGAACACAAATTTACACACAGAATAAAATGGGAGAGAACTATAAATACACCTATGTTAAAGGCTGGACATCTGATTACAGTCAGTGGTGTCAAGGTCAGGTTCCTGTTTGTGATATTATATGATAATTACATACCACAAGACTTAAGAAAGCATCCATAAGACCCACCCTGGGGCGATTATTGCATTTCATTTAAAAGCCTATAATTATTTCAGAAGGAAACCTAGAAAAATCAATGGCCCTATTGTTTAAAGAGTTAATCATTTGCATGTGCCCATTGCTTTATAATTTGTGTTCTTGGGGAGATGTGACCAAATGTCTATTCACCCCAGATAGGGAGCAGATGACAGAGCAAAGAAAGGATGTCAACAAAGTCTGAACTAGTGAACCAGAAAGTTTAATGGGGTTACTTACAGGAGAAATGACTCAAAGACAACTGCATCACCAAAAGCTCACCCCAGAATGGGTGACAGTTCATGATAGCAGGAAACCTGGAACATATTGCAAGACTTAGAGGCAGCTTAACAGGTAGGAGAGAGCCTTTTCCAGGCAACTGTATTGATCTCTGCCACTTCTAGGTAGGTAATCTGGTCTGTTTTTCAGGCAGATGGTTTGTCTCTGCCCCTTCTAGGCAGCTCTGCTTTCAGAGAGTGTCCTTCAGCCACCCTTACTACTTAGATGACCTTGCAGAGGAGGGTCCTGGTGCAGCTGGTCAGTTTCAGTGACTGTCTGAAGCTTTTGAGTTGTTTGTTTCCTAAGTTTTAACAAGCTTCCCTGCAGGACTGAATTTTTCACCTTCCATTAGAACATCCTAAGTCTTAATGAGATTTCTCCCAAGACAGAATGTTTTATCCTGGAGGAAATTACTGCACAACATGTATTAACTGTTAATATCTTTGTACATGCGAAGACATTTTCTGTTAGCATATTAAATGCCATGTAAGATTTTTTTAAAAACCCTGAAGTATTATATAAGAGACTCTTTTAAATCTAACCCTTTGACATATCTTCAAATAGAGTATTATTTCTGATTGCTGCCCACTCCTGAGATCTGAAAATGATGTATAATGGGAACATTGTTTTAGTCAGGGTTCTCTAAAGAAACAGAACTGGTAGAATGAATATATATATATATGGATTTATCAGATTACCTCAGAGGATAGAGTCCTAGTAGTCCAGCAATGGCTGCACCACACTGGAGAGGCTGAGAATCTGGTAGTCACTAAATCCACGAGGCTGGATGTCTCAGTAGTCCCAATCTGGTGCTGAAGGTCTGATGAATTCCAAAAGATCAGCTAGTCTTCAGTCCATAGCAGCAAGACGAACTCACCGGCAAGAGAGAAGGCAAGCAGCAAAAAGCAAACACTCTTCTCTGCCATGGCCTTTTATATGGGCTGCCATCAGAAGGTAACACCCACATTTAGGGTGTGTCTTCCAGATTCAGATGATCCAATCAAGAAGATCTCTTTCATTTCAGTTAATCCCAGATCTAGTCAAACTGACACCCAGGATTAGCCATCACAGACATATATTTAGAAAAAGATGGACATCATCACACATTGTCAAATGATGAATATGAAATAGAAATGTTTCTTAAGTGCAGTAACAGTATTCTAAATCAAAATAAAAAAGGTGCAATACTATCTATTTCTCACTTTTGTCAAATCAAAATGAAAAGCCTATAGGCCTTAAAAATCTTTTATAAGTAAAATAAAAAAACTTTAGGTTGGAAATGTAGCTTAGTGGTCAAGAACTTGCTGAGCAAGGCCATGGGTTTGATATCTAGCAACACAGACACAAACACAGACACACATACACAGACACAGACACAGACACAGACACAGACACAGACACAGACAGACAGACACACACACACACACACACACACACACATGCATACACACACACAATATAGCAAATTTTTCCTACCAAACTGGAATCAGCATTGATTCTCTTTTCAAAATTTAATGTTTGATCCACCATAGCTTGTTTTTGTATTGCCATTTTTAAAAATATTATATTGAAACAGTATTTGTCTTGGTTATTGATAGTGTGAGAGTCTCCTTAAATATTCTGATCAAAACAAATGCCTCACTTACTTACCTTGAGCAAGATAGATGTCACTACATGAATTAAGAGTGAATAAAAGTTACCTGCATATAAGCCCAAAATATTATGTCACCTGAAGGTAGACATCATGCAGCACGCCTAACTCTAGACTTTAAAACCAAAATGTTCCTTCATGTTATTTAAGAAAATAAACAAGTTACTGTCTGATTAAGACCTACACTTTTCTAGGAATGACAGGATGGGTTTTTTTCCTTAGGAATTTTATATAGAATTTATTAGCTTGACTTAAAATTTTCTTAAGAAATGAGTATGTGCTTTTTGCATACACTGATTACTATTTTCAAATGCTCTCAAAATAATTTGGTTGTTACCTTACTTTGTGAAACCCTGGACTTTTAATTAATTTCATTTTTGTCATTTTAAGCTGTTGAACACCTGCTAATTCCTCCAGAGATATGCATCTAAGTTAATCATTAGGTTTTAGATTTATCACAGTTTTTCCAATGGTAATCTAAAATTAATGAATTAGTAATGTTTAAAATTCATCTACATATGATTATCTTACATTTGAATAGGAAAGTTTCATTTTTTATAAAATAATTTTCAGCAATTTTATTGTGTATAAAGCTGAATTTTTCTGAAAAGGAATATATACTCAAATTCTTTTCCAATTTTTTCAGTTTTCTCTGTTTTTCTTCCTTTTAATTTTTTGAGAGAGGGTCTCTCTATATCCCCAGATGGCCTGGAAATTGCTATGTAGACCAACTAGACTTGATCTCAAAGAGATTGGCCTATCTCTGTCTCCCTTAGGGCTTGGATTAAAGCCATGTGTCACCATGTACCCATTCTGTTTTCTCCTTTTTAAAATGAAGGGGGAAATTCGTTTGAAGGTCATGTAAATTTATCTTATAATACCCTCATAGGAAAGTATTTGGAAAAGTTGTTCAAAACTGTATTAGATTGCAGTCTAATGGAAAATTCCATGTTTTTATTATTCTTATGTGAAAGAGACTATAGCCATTATCCTAGTGTTCATGGTAATTAATTTTTACAGATTTATTGTTTTTTATTTTTATGTGAATATACATGTGTCTGTGTGTGTGTGTGAATATGCGCATGTGCATGCATGTGCCCCTGGAGGCCAGAAGGGAGCACTGGATCTTCTGATGCTGGAGTTACAAGTGATTGTGAGTCACCTGACATAGGTACCAGAACTGAATTCATATCCACTGCAAGAGCAACAAGCACTCTTAATCACTGAGGAACTCCGGTTCCTCATTGTAGTTATTTATTATCATCACATTTATACCTAAGAATCTGATCCCCAGGCAGTTACTTTATCATTATTAGTTTCAGGTCTAGAGCAGTTTGCTATTATTTTTATCAAATATAAAGACCAGCTTGTATGGCTGGAGAGATGGCTCAGAGGTTAAGATCATGGGTTGTTCTTGCAGAGGACCTGGGTTCAAATCCCAGCACTTACATGGTGGCTAACAACTGTCTATAACTCTAGTTCCAGGGGATCCAATGCCCTCTTCTGTCCTCAGTTGGCACTGCCAAAAAAAGGTCCACTTACACACATGCAGGCATAACACTTACGCACATAAATTACAAAAAATAAATAATTTAAATAAAGCCAAGCTTACTATTTATCTAAGCATTTATGAAAATACTTAAGGAAAAACTAATTTAGAATTCTGAAGGATCTAAGTTCATTAAGGTGGCCAAGATCTGAAATTATCCATACAGACATATACATATGCATATATATTTTCCATAATGTTATCAAGATTATATCAATAAGAATTTGAATGGTCCTATTTATCAAACTTTGTACTTACTTCCTGTACACCATTACTTACCAAAGCAGAGATGTAAAATTGATTTAAAAAATTAAAGCTCAAAGCAAATTTCATAATACTGTTAAAATCAAAGGAGCTAAATTGGAGAAAAGGAAGTAAAAATAAAATTCAAATACATTTCAGGAAACTCTGAACAGTACCCATACAGTATAACAGGTGCATGTGAAAACTTCATCCCTTACAGAAAAAGCTCAAATTAAAATTATCTTTAGAGATAGTGTGAAAGGTTAAATTGGATAAAAA
This sequence comes from Nannospalax galili, assembly GCF_000622305.1. Taxonomy (NCBI): domain Eukaryota; kingdom Metazoa; phylum Chordata; class Mammalia; order Rodentia; family Spalacidae; genus Nannospalax; species Nannospalax galili. The sequence goes on from NW_008336930.1 coordinate 1,360,572, forward strand.
ATATATTTCCTTCTTGAGCAGAACGGATGAGCTACATGTTTGAAATTTTTCTAGAGATTTTTTTCTTTAAATTATAGAGTGTCTCATCTGATATAATTTACATTTAGGTCTACACAAAGACCTATCCATGGTTAGAATTAATGAAGTCATCTGCAGAACGTTGATTATGGCAGGAGGTTCTGTTTCAGGTGTTCAGACTAAGATAGCCATCTCGAGAAAGTAAAGCAGAAGATAAAAGAGAAAACCTAAGCCTTCTCCTTAATAGTTTGCAATGACAAAAGTAAGAAAATCCAGGAAATAATATCCTAAATAATGACTTTTAATCCCACAGGGCACAATGCTTTATTTGTTCCTGTTTTAAACATTATGATTTCGATTGTGAAATATATCTCTGGGTCTAAAGATAATTCTAACTATAGTTTTAAAGCTTCACTAGGAAAAAACATATATATTCCCATTAGAGACTACTACTTCATCGCTACGATAGCATACTACCTTCTTAATTTGGACTGTGTATTGCAGAGTACATTTAAATATTCAAAATTCTGTTCACTTGTGAATTGGAGACACTCATTACACTGTCTTATGAGCAAGAAAATGTCCAAGTTCTCTAAAGGAGACACTAAGTTTGCTAAGATTCAGGGAATTCAGTACTCCCATGAGATATTTGACTAAGTGACGCCTTAATGAAAATGTTTGAGTTTTTCTTAAGACCCCCAAGGGATTGTTTTGAGCCCACTGTGACTCTGGGACTTGTAATAGCAAAGTACCCTGAACACCTAACAATGTGGGCACTCTCATTGCATTCAGTGTGGCTCTTCTTTTTCACAATGTTGCTAATCTAGATTTAAATTGAACTTGTCATGCTGGAGTACATGTGTCCTGGTTCTGAATCCCTTCTATTCCCGTTGCTATAGTGACCAGCAGAAATCACAAGAGAAATGGAAAAGAGGAGTCTTCGTTTTGATGGGCAGGGCTATCTGACACTCCTTTAAGCAGCAGGTTTCTTTTACTTTTTATCTTTGAAGGTTTGAGTAGTAAAGACACTTCCATTTTGCAGTTTCAGCTTTTAGTCTCAAAACATGAAATAAAAGAACATTTGTGGTTAATTCCAAAGTAATATTCCAGAATTTACAGGCCAAGAAAGATTATATTCTGAATCGCAAATGTTGCTGTCATCTTAATAAAATGCTTTATAGTTTCTGCAGTCTTCATTTCAGTAGTTAAAGCAGTGATTATCCATGGAGAACAAATTTGCACCCCAGGGGACATTTGGAAAGGTCTGAGACATGTTTTGTTGCCACAGAACTGAGGGCTTCTGCTGGCAGCTAGTAAGTAGAAGCCAGGGAGGCCACTAAATATAGTATAATGCATAATGAATTATCCAACTCAGTGTTAACAGGGCTCAGCTTGTGAAAGCCTGCTAAAAAGCAACTGTGGCTCATGGTTAAAAATAATACTACATTGTGAATCTCCTGGCCTGCCAAGATTACAATTTTGAATAGGGCTGATCTTCTGAGTCTCCAAGTGAGGTGGGCCAAACAAAGATACGGTACCTTGATATCCATCTGATGTGTTGGTCTGGACTTCCATAAGTCATTCAAAAACAAGGTTTATCCAAATGATTAACTACTTTCATCCATCCTATTTTTCAGACTTACTCATGCAAATGTTTCCCCACCTTGTTTGTCTTTGAAAAAATAAGGTGTAACACAGCAAAGAATCTAAGATGTCAGTTTCAGCCAGGTGACTGCCCTCCTGAGATCTATCCTGGGTTCCTATGAGCTGGCATATATGATAGTAAAGAGCAGGATATGCTGAGTTTTTTTTTTTTTTATTTTGGTCTTTTTGAGACAGGGTCTCCTTGTAGCCCCAGCTGTCCCGGAACTCACTATGTAGACCAGGCTGGCCTTGAACTCATAGAGATCCGTCTGCCTCTGCCTCCCTAGTGCTGGGACTAAAGGCATGCGCCACCAGACCCAGCCCTGCTGAGTTTTTTTAATCCAACTTAATCAGCCTTTTTCTGTATCTATTAAATTTTGGAAATAGAATATTTGCTCAAAGAAAATTGACTGTTTGTATTCAAGTAACTTCAGGTTAATCATCTTCATTTTGATGACAAATAGAGAGCTTATACAATATCCCAGCAGGGATCTGGTATGACACAACAAAATAGGAAAACAGCGTTTAGAACCACAGTGTGTGATTTCTACTTTCTGGACTGTTGTGCCTCAGGGATTCATGATAGCAAATATCAGACACTTTGTCTTTATTAAAGTGAAATTAACACAACACATACATGCTCAGAGTCCTTGCCATAGGCTAAAACAAGGTTAAAGGAGTATTCTGTAGATCTGTTGCTCTTGGACTTCTCAAAGAAAATTAGGCATCAGTATTAAAGTCTTAGGTGGAAAGCTTGCATATACAGTGGTATTTTTGTCTTTTTAGCATCTGCATTTCCTTATCCAGTATCAAAGATTTGATTTTCCTTTGGAGAGTTGTTACCCTCATCTTGTCCCAGTACATGGAACTTGGTTTGGTGATCTTTGAGCATGAGCTCGGAACATTGTTCTTGGCAAGAAATAATTCTTTGGTCATGGAGTGTAACTCGTTGATGAGAACTGAATGATGGGCAATGAGATTTATATTGAGGTCCTACTGCACGTAATGAGTCATCATGTGATACAAACTGAACTAAACATTAAGCCATCACAGAGTGAATGCAGAGCCCAGGGATGGAGAATGACCAACTCTGGTATCATTTTGTCATCTGGATCCACCAACCCTTGAAGCCAGCTACTTCTGAATGCTTTAGTTACATGCACCAACAAATGCATCTTCTTTTCTGTTTAAGCCAGTTTGATATTATTTTCTGCTGCTCATAACTAAAAGTGTTAAACATGTTGTAAGGGGAAAAGACAGAAATGTGAAGAAGTTGAAAAAGCAGAAGGCATCTGTGCCTTAGAAAATGATGTACATATTCTTTTTAATGTTTTCTTTAATATACCTAAACTTAATTTTTTGTTTTGTTTTGTTTTTGGTCTTTTTGAGACAGTGTCTCCCTGTAGTCCCAGCTGGCCTGGAACTCACTATGTAGACCAGGCTGGCTTTGAACTCACAGAGATCCGCCTGTCTCTGCCTCCCAAGTCCTGGGATTAAAGGCATGCGCCACCATGCCTGGCCCTGTATTTCAACTAATTTAGCCAGTTTGTTTCCTATCTGACACCTCCTACTTTTCTCTAATACATTCCACAGGGAGCTGATTTTCTTTATTATTATTATCACATAATCGCCTTCCTTCCAATGAATAAAAGAAAATTTTCTTTCCCCGTTTTCTATTGTGTAGCACAAATGATTGATTCATGGACATGGATCAGGAGACCAGTCAGTCTTGTTGATTCAACAGAACTATCATATCACCTGCCATTAAAAAGTCTTTTCAGTTCCTGGAGCTAATTTGCAAAACATTTGTAATAATTATGCCTGGAGATGTTGAGCAGAGTTAAGATTCTTTATCTTCCTTCTGGAGTAATGATTTGAGAGATAAGAGAAAGGAAATTACTCAGTCTTAAATACAACCCTGAATTATAAACAATATTTACAAACAAAGAATCATTACATTTCTGCTAGCAGAAGCTTTCTGTAGTTATTTGACCTGTTGTCAAATGGGATTGAAAATTAAAATCAGCATCATTAGAATTTTGGACATTTGAACATTTGAACATTTGAACATTAACTATATGCTAGAAAATGGTGAAATCTTCAATATTAAGTTGTCTGGAAAACCTAAATGGTAGTTGATAAAAGTATAGGGAAATTTCCTCTCAAATGCAAATGTTCTTATTATCTTTAAGCCCCCAATCTTCAAAGTTGGCTGCATATTGGAGTCATTTAGGGTTTTTTTTTTTAAAAAAAAAGTATTGATAATTGAAATATACTTTGTGAGATATGTCTGCATCAGGAGTATTTAAAAATTTCTTTATTTTAATGTGCTGATTGGGGCTTCTTGCTTTGAGTCACTAAAAGCAAGTTTTCTTGTGTACACAAATTCACCTGGAGATGAATCAGATTATGATTCATTAGGCCTGGTGTGGAGTCACGATTCCATCTGTCTTTGAGAGGGTACTGTATTCAGAGTAGCAGGGATCTAAATTTTCAGTTGCATTTTTGGAGTGAATGTATATAAGGAAATTTTCAAGTATTCGTCCTTTCTCCATAAATTAAGATTAGAAGGCTGTTATAATGGAGGCATTGCGGTGATGGATTCTATGGTGGACATTCTATTAGAATGCAGATATGTTGGGGTTGTTAGTCCTGCTGATGGTACCACTTTTGCAAAGAGCAGAAAGAAGTGAGCGCTTCTGGGCCTCCATATCACCTGATATATGGTTCTGCTCAAATGGGTAAGGCTGAAGCAAATGACAAGGCTTTACTTCAGACCACCACCCATTGGTTCAGCATGCCCAACCAGCACTTTGTAGCCTGCCTCCCTGCATCGCCAGCTTTATTTTAAACAATGACAAAAAAGTTTTGAATAACTGGATTTTCAAATCCTCACTCCTAGTTGCTCCATAATCCCAGACTGAGTTTACAAATCATTCAAGAATGTTCTGAGTTTAGGTTTGGGAGTAGAAATGAAATCCTCCCTTCTTCTACATATAGTGCTCTACTCACAGTACTTCCCCAAATAGTGTTTTTTTTTTTTTTTTTTTTTTTTTTCTGAAATGTTATGTGGCTGTAAATATTAAAGTCTATGTGCTAAGGAAGGATCTTCAATGAAGACCTCCATTTCCGTGTCTCACAAAACCTGATGCAAATTCTGGTAGGCCTGTTTAAGGAATAGACAACCAAGAAGTAACAACATCCAGACAATTTTCTTTCCTTAGTGGCAAAATCATCTCCAGGGAATTGACTTTCTTGGGTGAACATTTTCTAAGTTTAGATAGAGTGTGGAATGGAGGCTTTTGTGGAACCACCTTGAAAAATAGAAGCTGGCACCAGAGTTAAATAAAATGTATCTCATTAGTCTGGTGAAGTGTTTGAACTGAGAGCCAGAGCCAGGAACAATAGAATTCCTTGTGGCAGCTGCGTCGGGAAGAGGGTAGAGAGATGGTGCTGCTAATGTAGAGTGATGCTCTTCGGGGCTGATCGAGACCTGTTAGCTGAAGAATATCTTATTTGATTTATTAGATGAGATAAGCACTAGGAATCTTTGTTCCTTGTCTCTTCATTGGAACTGTCTAAATTGTCCATTTCTCATGATCATGTTGGGATACTGGGGTATCTATTTCTAATTTTAAAATGTAAATTAAGCCACGATTGTGCTACATTCAATATTTTGTCAAGGCTCTCCCTGCATGTGGAGGAGATGCAGATGGCTTTACTGAGATGAATGCTGATATACTTACTGAGATCTACATGACACTACGCTGTTCCTCTCAGACCTCCTCTCCTTCCCTTCCACACCGCACTGTTCTTAGATCATAAGCTCATCTTTCCTCCTGAGTCGTACTTGCCACAGCTGTTCCTCATCTCTAGAACAATCTGCCCTGAAATAGCTACACGACTTGTTTCTCTGCCTTCCTCCAGCCTTTGCATCTCAGCAGCTAGATGTAAAGTGGGATGTTCCCTCCCAGACTGCCAACCCATTTCTGATGTTGTTTTGCTTTTGTATAACACTCTCTCAGTATGTATCAGTGTTTTATTCTTTTTTAGTTTTTCCCACTGTTCAAATGCAAGACCCATGAAGCCAGCAGTTTATTTTTCCAGTGAATAATTTTCAAAACCTAGAACATAGTTGTTGAAAAAAGTGAATATGTTGAAATGCCCATCAAGACTTCCAAATTGCTCATAGGAAACTAGCCGAAATTAAATTATTTGGATACAGCTCATTATATTGCTTTGGGCTAATGGCTAGTAAATTTAGTAGATTGGAAATGTATTAATTTCTCCCCAGTGATAGTCCTACCTCAGCTCTAATCTCTTTAAAGATACTAAATTTCTCTAACTTCAGTCCAAAGTAATATACTTAAAACAATAACTCTAAATCCTTAAGACAAATCTGGGGCTGTCATGGCCTGGTGTTATGCTGTGCTGACACTTTGTACCTGTCCCTTCTCTTTTCATTACCATTGACTGCAAGCCTTCCCCAAGGTCTCAATCAACACATGGTCCCTACTCAGCCCAGGACTGCTTCAGATTATGATTCTAGCTAATTTTTTAACTTAAACTTGATCTTTTTGTCTTTATTCTATTTGTCTGACTTCCACAGTTTTTTTTTCTCCTGTGCTTTAGATCAAAAAGATCAGAGGTTCAAAGCTGAGGAGATCGCTCAGTATCTAAAACACTTGCCATGCAAGTGTAAGAACTTAAATTTGAATCCCAGAACCACATAAGGTGCACCGTGCCACAGTGTACCTCTGTACTCCCAGTGCTACTACAGTGAGATGAGAAGTGGAGACAAGAGAACTCCCAGAAGCTGGCAGACCAGTTAGCTGGGCATATGCATTCTCAAAGAAAGCAGAAACCCCATCTCAAATGAGGTGGAAGGTGAGGACCAACATGTGAGACTGTTTTATTTTATACATATTTTTATTGAATTTTCATACATTGCATACAGAACATCAATCATCTTCATACCCACTTTCCCATCTGTACCCCACATACCCCCTCACCTCTGGATTTCATGCATTCTGTCATATATCTTAAGGCCTATTGAGTGATGTTTGTGTACTAGAAGCTCCTCAGTACAAATCAGCCTATCTAGCATCTCTCCGTTAAAGGACATCAACTTTCCCTCATCCAACAGTAATTAATTGCCAATAGTTCTTTGACTAACGTTGGGGCCTGCTACTCCTTTCCCCAGTTCTATGCTGGATTTTTGTCTGAGTTTGAGAGGGTCTTGTGCATGCTGACATCATTGCTATAAGTTCATATGAGCAGTTTTCCAGAGGCCTGGAAGGCTCTGTTTCCTTATGTTCACACACCAGCTCTGGCTCTTACAATCTTTCTGTCCCATTTTTCACAATGGTCCCTGAGCCATGGGTGGGTAAGTTTTAATATGGGAGTCCTATTGAGGGACATGCATTCCACAATCTCTTATTCTTTACACTTCGGCTATTTGTGGCCTTCTTTTGCATGAGGAAGCTTTGCTGGTGAGAGTCGAGAAATGCATTAGCATTCACTTGACCCCCTGTTCCACTCTGTTCTATGAGCCTTAGATGTAGACGTTCTATTGTAGATGTGTCACTTAGGGCTGAGCATCTCTCAGACACTCATTTTCTGTGTGTGACCAGTTGTGGAACTCTACAATAGCCTCCATCTGTTGCAAAAAAGAAGATTCTTGTATGAGTGGTGAATGGTATGCTTCTCTGTAAATATAAGAATCCATATTTAGCATATAGTAAGAAATTACATTTGTCTAGAGATATGACAGAGATAGGGTTTTCTTTAGGATCCATGGCCTCTACAGTCATATGTACAAACATATGGCTATGTTTACAGTGCCACACATGAGTTCCTTCCCATTAAGAGAGCTTTAAATCCAGTTAGATGGCTGTTGATTACCCCCAATATAAAAGTACCACTATGGCACCAATACAGTTTGCTGTGCCAGTTGTCGTTTTGGTTATTAGATTTTAAAACTGGGGTTGGATCACTGACTCCTAAAATAACAGAGGGTCTTGCCACAGCCCTTGATTGCCTTGCTGAACTTGAAGTCTTTAATTTTAAAGGGACTCCAATTTTTAAATACTCACCTGCAAGTTTTTTTTTTTTCCTACTCATCTTGGCCAGCAATCATTATTTTCGTAGTAGTAACTTTCTGCCTGCCCAAGTCTCTCGAGACCCATTTGCCAGAGAAATAACTAGTGCTTCCTTTATGTGGACATTTGCTTGTTTCCTATAAAACTTACATTTTTTAGTTATACTGCTGAATACTTTGTATCACAAAGTTTTGGTAAGAAAAACTTAAAAAGAGTTTTGCTTCATGATAGTTCTTCAGGGACTTGAAAATAGTACATCTTTCTGGGTTTCAGTCACCCAAATAAAATAACATTAATATTGTTTGAAGAAAAGGAGAGAGAGAGAGAGAGAGAGAGAGAGAGAGAGAGAGAGAGAATCCACCACATGGTTTCTATTCTTCTCATCATATTTATTTCTTTGTAAAACTATACAAATGGTATTGTATAGGCAGAAGAGTCTCTCACGGTTAACACACATAGGGAGTCATACTAACTGGGTTCCAGTCTGAGCTGTCATTTCTTAGTTGGGATCTAGCATTTCTAAATGTCTGTCTTCATGTGTGAAATGCTTAATGTTAATGAAAGATATCATCTGGGGGCTATCCAATAAATAAAACAGACAACAGATGGTATGTTTAGCCATGCCTGGGACCCGGTTTGTGAAGTCAGTGGATCTTGAGAACCATCCTGTGAGTCAGGCATGACCTCCAAGGTGCAAAACTAGAGCAAGGCGCATTCCCCTTGTATTCCAGAAAGAACAGCTTTGCTTAGAGTGAGGCTTGGTTGGCACTTGTGACCATGGTTTGCCTCTTATTCCATTAAGAGTGAATAATGCAACTGATGTAACTTGTTATCAGTGAAGCATTAGAAGTGCTAAAAACCAACCAACCAGCCAAACAACACCAGAAAGAACAGGAAGGCCTACAAAAGCTTTAAAGGAAATAAAAATTTTTAATTATTGGTCTAAGGCAACTGTATTTTGAGAAAATAGTTCAGTGGAACAGTATAAGTTTATATAATCATTCCTTTTTTCCCAACATGTGTTTGTTTGGTCTCAGCTACCTCGCAGGTACTATGTTAAATTCATGTATTTCTTTTCTACTATATTGTCAGTAGTAGTTAAGGACAATGAAATACTCATTTTTAATTTTATGAAATGAGTTTAATCTCTATAAAATTTAATGACAGGTGGCTGGAGTGATAGCAAAGCAGTTAATAACACTGACTGTTCCTGCAAAGGACTTAGTTCAGTTCCCATCACCCACATGGTGCCTTACAACAGCCTGTAACTTCAGTTCTAGGGAATCTATCACTCTCTTCTGTCCTCCACAGGCATTGCACGTACATGGTGCACTTACATACACACAGGCAACAATCACAAACAAAAATAAAGATGAATAAATCTTTTTAAAAGATAACCCCCCCAAAAAACCTTGGTGAATAATGTAGAGTATGATTTTTTTGTTTAAATTTAGGTTATGTAATTTGAAATAATATAAGATAAAAATATTAATAAAGTTTAACTATATTTTTTGGTTTGGTGTGGGTTTCTTTTTTGTGACAGGGTCTTACTGAAGCCCCAGCTAACCTGGTACTCACTATGGAGGCCACACTGGCCTGGATCTCACAGAGATCTGCCTTCCTCTACCTCCTGAGTGTTGGGGTTATAGATGTGTTTCATCACTCCCAGCTTAACTATATGTTTTTAAATGATGCATATAATCTACATTAAGAAATTTTCAGAATTCAAAAACCCTTCAGAATTCAAAGTATCTGTGATGATTGTCTGCTGGCTGTCTTGAGGCTGAGGCCATAAGGGAATATCATTATAAAGTGATAAGCAAAAGTCACAGCCAGCTTCTGTTAAGAGTTTCACTGGGAAAATACGATCTTCAATTGTGTGAGCCTTTAAATGCATCATCTACATAGCATGGGATTCTCTCAGTGTGGTGATCAATACCACCTAACTAATTCTTAACATGAGGAATATATGCCATCGAAAAGAAAATCTTACAAATATTGATGAGATGTCAAAAGAATAATTCAGGATGAAGACTTTTAGTCACAAACAATTGATGGCAAAGCAATAGAGCAATAATGTCAGCCATGTGATGTCAAGGACTTGTCAGCATGCCTTAGACCAGTTGAAGCTGCAAGAAAAGTAAATCCACAGGGTGATCCTTCTGCTCACACTAGTCTGGAGCCACAGAAGGAGGTTTAGAGATCTGACAACTCCAGTGTGTAAATACTGTGTGAGATACTCCCAGTGGATGGGACTTCATTTTTGTCTGAGTACTTTGACAGTGAAAATGTCATGTAGCATAGAAAATATTAAGGCAGAGGGCCAGACGGAAACACTCAATCAAAATATAAAATAAGCACATACAATTATGAAATAGTAAAGGGGACTTGGCATAGGGCCACAATTTCCACCCAGTGATTTCAATAAAAGAAGAAAGCTATTCAATTATAAACTGGTAAGAAGTCAAAGAAGGAAAGCTCATTATGAGCAAGAAATTTGATTTTCATAATAGAAATGTTGCGTATTCTCTGATATAAGTGTTAGGTATCACCTTCTATGCCCTAAGCATGACAGATGCACAGTATAGCACAATGTATTTTTAGTTCGTTATGTGTGAAGTAGGTATAATTCAGTAAATGTGGGGTCTCTTGGTCGAAGGACTTTTCTCCTGTTTTTATTTTAATTTGATGTGTGAGTGAATAGTATAGATAAGCCAAAGATTTATGTTTTAATTGATCTGTGTATATAAGGGATCTAGGCAGAGCGTCCCACCATATAAGAAGAGACAGTATATGGATTCAGGAGCCAAAGCTGATGAGTGGATGGGCTGTGCCATCAAGACAATTGCAGTACTTTTCTTACAAATTTGCAAATATACATTAGTACATGCATGTAGCCAAGGTCAATGCCTGAAATAGAATAAGGGCCCAATAAATATTACTCATATCCAAAATCAAAGTAAAACTAGCTCAAAAGATCCTGAAAAATCCCTATCTTGTTTTTTATTTTCACTGTAGAGGTTGACAAGAAAAATGAAATATGTATTAGAATAGAACTAATTTCCAAACTAAGGCATCTTTTCTGAGTAAAATACTCAAATTAGCCCTATTCCTTAAGCTATGTCCATTCCCTTCTGTAACAGAAGTACTTCCTCAGTGCTTAGAGTCATTCAGTCCTATCCCTGCATCCTCAAGGCAACCGCCAGGATACCATTCATGAAATCTGTCAGAATAATACGGAACCAAAAGAAAATCAAAATAAGGCATTTTTTTCTGAGTAAAATACTCACATTAGCCCTATATCTTAAGCTATTTCCTCCCCACTCTTTGAGTCTTTATAACACCCCAGGTTCCTAATGAAATGACTTAAAGAATAAAGAAGAAACAATTAAAAAGACTGAGGAAGGTGTTCAGCCCAATCGGAAAATGTAACAGAATTTCTAGAAGTGTAAACATTTTTAAAAAGTTAGTTTATCCTAAATAAAAAGGCCCAGAAGAATAAAATATGGTCAGTGTGGTAAAAACACCTTCCTTTTTTATTTATGTATTTATTTCATTGTATTTTACTTGCTTACTAAGGCTGTGTTCCTGCAGTTTTGCAGTGTATTTAGAGCAAGTCCCTCCTTACCCTCCTAATCTCTTTCTCTCCCCTCTTCTGTTTCCTTAGACTCCTTTGTTCCCTTAGACATCTTCACTTCAATTGTCATGTCATGTATACAGAATATGATTTATGTATCTATGTAAAATCTAGGACCTACATATGAGAGAAAACGTGATATTTGTGATATTTGTCTTTTGAGATGTCTTTCATTCATTTAGCATGCTTATCATCAGTTACATCCATTTCGCTGCAAATGACAGTTACATTCTTCATCATGACTGAAAAATTCCATTGTACATACAGACTACAATTTTCTATCCATGCCTCAGTGATAGGCACCTGCTAACAGGTGTAAATATGAACCTTGAAGGAGTCTGTGGAAATCAGTGGGCCCTGGACACCCCCTTCTGTAATAGAAGTACTTCTTCAGTGCTTAGAGTCATCCAATCCTATCCCTGCATCCTCAAGAGAACCTCCGTGATACCATTATTGAAAATTGTCGGAATAATATGGGAACCAAAAGAAAATGCTCCTGGTCAGAGGAGAGCTCACCAGTGTGCTGTCCCTGCCTTCTTTCAAAAAATGGGAATTATGCCCCTGCTTTCTTCTCTCTTCTCTCTCAGTTCTCAGCATTCCTTCTGAAACTCCCTGCCTGTGCAGACCAGCTCCCCGACAGCCATAAGAGAAAGTATTGAATTAAGCCACTAATGGAGCTGTTTGGCTAGTTGGGGCAACATTTGCTGTTTGATGGCAAGTGCATCACTAGTGTGGCATTGTAGCTAGCCTACATTCTGATTGTAGAAAATATTTGGAGACCCAGATACTTGCTCTTCACAACAGCAAGGACTCTAGATAAATAGGAAACTCCTGTGTCTTCCTACTTCCGCTTAGTTTGAGGGATTTATTTTCTTTCCTTCCTGGTCCCATCTCAGGAATGACTATTTTGACAAGTAGAAAAATCATTGCTAGTAATAACTCTCTTTGTCTATATAACTGATTCAGAATTTAGAAATTAATTTTAAACAATCATTTAAGAAGCTTGCCAAGTTTAAGCTATTTATTCATTTTCTTAATTATTTTCAGGGTATTAGGGATTCTTGATGTTTGCTGCCTATTTGCTCTGATAAAATACCATGACCAAAAGAAACTTAAGGAAGAAGGGGTTCATTTTGGTTTATGGTTCTGGAAAGATAGAGTCCATAATGGTAAGGAAGGCATGGTGGCAGAAGTAGGAAGCTGGCTGACCATATATTCACCCGCAGGAAGAAAAGAGACAGGGAAAGAACAAGAAGTAAGGGAAGGCTACAGACCCTCAATCAGTTCTCAGTGACTACATCCTCCAGAAAGGCTCCACCTCCTGAAGGTTCTATAACCTCCCCAAACAGCACCACCCAGTGGGAACCAAGTGTCCAAATACAGGAGCCCATGGGGGACATTTCTCATTCAAACCACCACAGGGATTGAACCTATGGCCTCATGTAAGCTAGGCAAATGTTCTACCACTAAGATATATATACCCAGCCCCATTTTCTTTCTTTTTAAAAAAAAAAAATTATCTGAAGCTATCCTTGGGCCTCTGGTGTGTAGAATTTCTAAAAAATTGAAATTGCACAATTTTAAGTTTGATGTATAAAATACATCAAGCCATGTGTATTTGGCTATATCTACAGTGTCACCAATACAACAGAGTACAATGCATACAGGCCACCACTGGACAAGTTTTAAAGAATAAGAGACTGCAGAGTGTGTGTCCCTGGACAGGACATATTTTAAAACTCACCCACCCATGGCTCAGGGACCATTAAGGAAGAGAGATTAGAAAGACTGTAAGAGCCAGGGTTGGTGTGTGACCATAAGGAAACAGAGGCTTTCAGCTTCCTGGGAACTTGTTTATATGAACATGCAACAATGGTGACAGCATGCACAAGACCCATACTGACTCAATCAGACAAAAACCCAGCATAGAACTGGGGAAGTGGACAGCGGGCCCCAACCCTAGCCTAGGAACTATTGGAAACTAATTACTGCTGGGTGAGGGAGAGCAGATCTTCTTTAAGGGAGTGACTCTAGATTCCAGTGGCTGAACTTGCATCCTCAGGGACAACTGGGTTAAAATGTTTGACTTGTTGGACTTAACTTATATGACAGAATGCATGAAATCTGGTTGAGGGAGTGTGGTAGTATGGATGGATGAGGGGGTCTAAATGTGATTAAGATCTACTATATGAAATGCAAAAAACTCAATAAAATATACATTAAAAATTAAAATTAAATAAATACATCAAACCAAGTAATAGAGAGCTTAACCTGTCTGGTCTATGCTCTGTGTCAAGACCAATATGCTAGGCATGAAGTTCCTTATAAGTTTTATTAGCAATCAACTAAAAATTGCAGTCTCATTCTAACACAGTGCTATTGTCATCACTTAGTTTTTTCATTAAAATTTTTGAGCAGGAAGATCTTAGTTCAAAACCTTAAATTTTAGCTTTAAAATATATATAAACATACACATAAATGCTTATAGAACTTTATAAACTTAATTATTTGAACCTACTAGTACTTTTGCTCCAATATTTGTTCAAACTTTAAAATAATAGTAAAATGTGCTAGGGAAAAGAACAATTCATTCTCTCTCTCTCTTTCCCTCCCTCCCTCCCTCCCATACTCATCCTCATTTTAAAACATAAGATACATGTCATCAATTTCCCCATCGTGACTTAGCAATTTATTTGCACAGTTTTGCTGCTGTGGGCACAACATAGCTGAGTTTTGAGCTTGATGAAATATTGTTATCCACATAATTCATTTTCTGCTGCTTCAACAAGGTGTGTGGATTTGTGGGAACTCCCATTTGAGGTTGAAATTGAATTGAAAATTCATGTGAGGGCTATACAGATGAGGCAAGTCTGACTACCGGAAAAGCGTCTGTTAAATTTACTCTCTAGTGTCTGGCATCAAAACCCTCTCCTAAGGCATTGAAAATAGCTTGCATTATCATATCGATTGGAACCAACAAATGCAATTCAAATCTAAGGTGAGTATAAATTTATTCCTAGATATTCTAATATTTATTTTATATCTAGTTCACATTAAGTTTAGTATATGTTATTAATGCTTCCAGTAATGCATTCTCATTTATTTATGGGTAATCCTCAGTTATTGAAGATGTTATTGATTAAGTTTAAATTAACATTTCCTATTAATTTGTAATCCATATTTTGGTGCAGTCATAATATAAAAACAAAGACCATATCCATCACAAATTAATTTGGAAGCAAATCTCATGCAAGGTAGAAATAAGACAGTAACAGCTGTTTTCTCACAGGGTACCAAGTAACTTCAGAATAGGAAAAGAAAAAAAATGAATGAAAATATTACATTTCTTCCCCTATACTGTTTCCTTTATTTGGATAACTGGAAAGCAATTTACCAAGATCCAGGAAAAACACTCTTACAATTTGTGAAAGCCCAAGGTCAAGTTCTTTCAGAAGACTTTTAGACTTGGGTAAGTATTCGCTCTTTATAGACACATGGAGTGTTTTTCTCTTTGAAAAGATGATTATATGAGGGATCCCCAAGAAGTAAATTTTAGCTCGCCACTGAATGATCACATTAAATGAAAGGGCTGTTTGAGTGGAGGCAAGACTGGTGATGGGGAACAGGGGCATGGGAGGATGATACGAAGAATATGAGCAAAAGACAAAGATACACTTGTATAGAAATATCATAAACCCATTACTTTTTATGCTTCCCTAAAATATTAATTATAATTTTTATGGATTGAGGCTCTAAATTAAATTTAGACCTTCTTACATATTTAGAAAAAGTATAGGTTGGGGCTTAGCAGTTAAGAGCACTGACTGCTCTTGCAGAGGACCTGGGTTCGATTCCCATCATCCACATGGGGGCTATGAACCGTCCTTAGCTCCAGTTCCAGGGGAATCCAAAGCCCTCTTCTGACCTCGGTGGCATTGCATGACATGGGTGCACTCACATATGTGCAGGCAACACACTCATACGCATAAAATAAAAATGATAAATAAAAAATTAAAAATAAAATAAAAAGTAGAGGTTGTAGAGAGAAAGAGTGTGAGAAGCTGCCTGCCACCTACAATTCTACTCTAAAGACACCCTTGATCAGGATGTAGAATTTCTTCTACTTTAGGGTAAATGTTACCCATACAAGTCAATTACTGCTTTCATGGGTATTACATATAAAACACACAGAATTAAGACAATGATATTAAATTGGGTCAAGAGAAATGACAGTGAGATGCAACTTTTCATGGTAATCAAGAGTTTATACCCTGGGAAAGATGAACATTTCCACTGGGGAATGCACCTCCCACAGCTCCTCTGCCAGATGGTAGGAAATGAAAGGCTATTCTGGTTTGTTTTCTATTGCTGGGAACACTGCCCCAAATCAACTTGGGGAGTGTGCTGGACAGCTTTGGTGTCAACTTGACATTGGGTTGAGGGAACCACAATTGGGAAATTGCCTCCATTGGACTGACCTGTGGCCATGTCTATGGGGCATCTCCTTGATTATTGAGTCATGTGGAAGGGCTCAGTCCACTGTGGGTGGTACCATCCCTGGGCAGGTAGGCCTGTGTTGCATAAGAAAGCAGGTTGAGCTGGGGCCATAGAGCAAGCAGCAGGCCAGTAAGCAGCATTTCTCCATGGCCTGTGCTCCAGTTCCTGCCTCCAGGTTCCTGCCCTGAGTTCCTACCTTGGGCTCCCTGATAAGCTGTGACCTGGGAGATGAAAGCCAAATAAACCGTTTCCTCCCCATGTTGGTAGGGGTCAGAGTGTTTCGTCATAGCAATGGAGAAACAAACTAGGACAAAGAGGAAAGGGCTTATTTCACCTTACCATTACAGTCCGTGGTTAAGGGAAGCCAGGGCAGGAACCTGGAGGAGGGAACTGAAGCAGAGACCACAGAGGAATATTGTTTATTGGCTCACTTACCCTGGCTAGCTCAGCTACCTTTCTTAGGTAGCCCAGGCCACCTGCCACAGTAGGGTGGGCCCTGCTACGTCAATTAGGAATCAAGAAAATGCCTCATAGACATGGCCACAGGCCAGTCTGACTTGGAAAATTCTTCGGCTGAGGTTCTCTCTTCTCAAGTGACTAGTTTGTGTCAAGTTGACAAAAACTCACCAGCACAATGTCTTAGAAGCATTACTGCAGTTTTGGGATTGAGAAAAATCATTCCCTTAGCTGCAGTATTTATGTATTTATTTATCTGTCTATCTTTGAGACAGGGTCTCACTATGTAACCTTGGCTAGTCTGAACTTGCTATGTAGAGCAGGTTGGCCTTGAATTCTAGTCCCAGAAATTTATCTGCCACTGCCTCCCAGGTGCCATGATTACAGGTATGGGCCACCATGCCTGGCAAGTATATTTTAAAGTCATGATTTCCTTAAATTTGACTTGAGTTTTGTATTTCCCCTTACTGTGGAATCTTGAGCAAGATATTTAATCTGCCTTTCCTACGGGTGTTCCATCCTTAAAATAGAGATAAAAATATTGTCTTCCTCATAGAATTATTAGGTTATGGGAAGTGATTAAAGCATAGTAAATTTAGCCAAGCATGGTGGCGCAGTTGCTCTGGAGGCAGAGGCAGGCAGATCTCTGTGAGTTCGAGGACAGTCTGGTCTAAATAGTGAGTTCCAAGCCAGCTGGGGCTACAGGGAGACCCTCTCTCAAAAAGACCAAAAAACAAAAAACACCATAGTAAATATCATTGCATTTGTGGTTACTTGTGATTATTTATTATATTATTATTATTATTATTATTATTATTATTATTAGCAGTAGTAGTAGTAGTAGTAGTAGTAGTAGTAGTAAATAGACCAGGAACCTAGGCCTCAGTTTCCAGGATTTTAGTAGTGAAAATCTAAATCCTCGTTCTTTCTTTTGGTATTTATGAGCTCTGACATTGGGCAGATAAGTTACTTGACAAAATCTCCATTTACATAAAGAAGTGACTAGATTTACCCTTTTCTACCCTGCTAAAAGCATGAACTAGATATTATATATGTAAAATATATGACCCATAATAAACAATCAAAAGATAATAAACACAGATAAAAGGTAAAGGAATGGGGAAAAAGCGATGAAGATTTCTCTTTCATGTGAGAATAAGCAGTCGCTGGATTAGCAACTGTAAACCAGAATCATTTACATCAAAGATGGAATTTCTAAAGGGAAAGATAATTATTATGTTAGGGAAAAGAAAAATTGAAATATCTGGGAAGGTCTTCAAATAGAATCTTATCAGAAAGATTATCAATTAGACCCCTTTATTCTATGGCTCATCTAGGCCCAGTATGTGTGTATGCATGTGTGTGTGTGTATGTATGTGTGTGTGTGTGTGCACATGAACATATAGTGTACACATGGGGCAGTGCACCTGTATGTATGTTTGTGGAGACCAGAAGACAAGTCTGAGTATTGTTCTTTAGGTACTATCCACCTTGTTTTCGGAGACAGGGTCTCTTATTGGGCTGGGACTCACTAATTAGGCTAGGATGGCTGACCAGCAAGGCCTAGGGATCTGCCTGGACATCTATGTGTGTACATGACCACATCAAACTTCTTTATGTGAGTTCTGGGAATAGAATCAAGTCCTCATGCTTGTGCAGCAACTGCTTCATTGACTTAGATGCCTCTCTAGGCCAGTACTTACCTTTGTAGGGAGAAAGTTTAGTTCATTCTTTTTAGCATTTTGAAGTTGTATATTGAAGCTAATAGCCCATGAATCACTATTGTAATCAGGAGTTGGTACAAGCAGTACACATATTTATGAGTTTGAAATGTCAGATGTATTAGTCAAGTGTCAAAAACACAGAGTTCAAACTGGCTCTTGTTCAAAAGCAAGACTAATAGAGTACAATAGCTTGAGACCTGATTGCAGCCAGATCAACATTAGCAGATCTCTGCCTCTCTTCCTTGACTCAGAACTTAAGTTGAGGAGATAAAATCATCTGGCCTGTTTTCTATATTACAAAAGAGAGAACTCATAGATATCCCCTAGGGAAATACATCTTTCTATGTGGTTCTAGTAAAAGAATCCCACTGTATCCAGGTAAGCGGAGAAAAGTCTTGCATCTATGTCTGAGTCTGTGCTGTGAAAGAGCCAGTATTATAATCTATAGATACAAAACATGAAGATTGATTCTGGCTACCTTTAGCATGAAGACTTGACATATTTTATAATAATTTAATATTAATGTAATTAATAGGAATAAAGTAGGATTTGACAGTTTTAGAGAAAAAATTACAGTTCAAATCTTGCACTTAAAGATTTTTGAGACTTTGTTTTTGTCATTTTTATGCTTAATTATAGAGAGAGGAAATGGTATTTAAACATAAAAGCAAGGCAGCATAAAATGAATGAAAAACCTGTTAAGGTCATTGCACTAGGAAGGAAAGAAGCAGGATTTCCTTGAATGTTAATTGACAAAAGGATAGTTGCTCCTAAGTACAAATTGCATCCATTAAAAAATCCTGTACTTGCCTTCCCTCATCTCTAGAAGTGTTTAAGAGGCAGAACCTGAGACATCTGTCCCTCAGTGTTCAATCCATGACCTTTTTGATTCCCTCAGGCCCCTTCCTACCCTGGACACCCAGATTCTAGCAGTTTTGCTTTCTGGCTCTAGTTCATTCTTGAATATTCTATTAGCATGCAAATGCCTTAGTGACATTCAGGCCTTCCTCCTCTGCAATGAATGAAAGGGTGGAAAGGTCACTAACTCAGGATCAGCTCTGGGGTCCTGAGTAAATCTCTGATTTGATTTGTTCTTTTTATTTGAAATGAGTTTTGAACACATAACTAAGTGGTTTTTATCCCCAAATTCCAAAGTGCTCTTTTTCCCAACTGTCCCCATATTGCCCTGGATCTGCTCCCAGGACCAGCCAGGCTCCAGGAGTGTTCTGCCTGGTCGATGCTGGGTCCTGCTCATTGTTAAGCATTCTGACCATCCACCTGGCTCCAGACAAATTCGCTCCACAGGAAAACGCCTCAAAAGGCTGGAGTTTCTGATTTGGAAGATGTGTCAGAAATCTTAACTTATATATAAATTTGAAAGTATTTTGAAGTTGGAAACGAATTTAAATATTTAAAAGTTTAAAGAAATGAGAACAGTTTCAGTGGTGGGAAGCCAGGACAAATGTTCTAGGCTGGAAGATCAAAGCAGGCAAAGAATGGAGGCCTGTACATTTATGCTGGTTTTCAGGGATTTTCAATTGCAGTTTCCAGCTTTTATTTTACATGCTCATGAATAACACACACACACACACACACACACACACACACACACACACACAGAGACCCTGTCTCAAAAAAATCAATCAATCAATCAATCAATCAATAAAATAAATAATAAATTTGATCTTTTTGAGACAAGGTATCTCTGTAGACACAAGTGGACTAGCATTTACTATGTAGACCATGTTGGCTTCGATCTCACAGAGATCCACCTGCCTCTACCTCTCCAATAATAGGATCAAAGGCATGTACCACTGTGCTGCCTAATATAACGTATTTTACACTTGTCAAGTAACTCCAATGGACTTTCATATGAACATTTGGAAAATTGCCCTGTTCTGACTTTTCTCTAGTTCCCTGTCTAGAACTTGTAATGTTAATTACACTTGCCTTTACTTCTCCTTCACATCTCCTATTCATGATTCAAGGACATTCTTCTTCCCTTAGAGACAAGAGTTATGCAATTTGGGAGTCTTTTAGATAGACCCACTGAAGGGGTATTCCAATTGCCTCACCCTGCGTCCCTGATCAGCATGGAAGAAGCCAGAGTGGGCAATTTGGGTAACCCCTTCAGTCCTTAATTCTCAGTGTCATTACTTTGCCATACCAATAAAAGACCCTCCAGGATGGGAAAATTTAAAAAAAAAAAAAAAAGATAATGCACTTTAATCGACCGTTTAGGTTGTTTGCATTTTTTTTGTTGTTAAGAATAATCCTGAAAGGTACTTCACACATTTTTTTTACATATCTTTGCATTTGGAAGTACAGGGAATGCTGTATCCAGCATGGCAGGGGTTTAGAGAATCCTCAAAGAGGGAAAGTCACAGCATGAAGGGATGATACAGCACTTAGAATCTCTAGAGTGAGGACCAGGGGGCACTCTGCTGAGTTCCTGTTCCACTGTGTATTTGTTTCCTTAGCTTACAGAAACAGAACAAAGGAAAACCATTACTCAGTGCAAACATCTTACTGAAATCTTCCTCAAGACCTCTTGGTATGCCATTTTAAAATAGAGAACTTGTTTGCTAAGATGGAAACTAGTTAAGCATAACAGAACTTATGACCTATGGTTAGAGTACTCTTTTATCAAGTCTGTAGTCTGGGATATTGTGTTCCTTTATGTGCCTCAACACCCATGTCCCTGCATCTTTTACCACATAAACATCCTTGACTGCAGGTGCATAGTTAAGCATTCTTTCAGCAGCATTCAGGTAAAGCAGTTGTCTCCAACAGGGGAGGGAGACATCATCCTAGAAAACCTGCAATGACTAATCTAGACCAGGCAAAGCTTTTATCCAGCTTCTTCCACCCATAGACTCCGGGACATTAACTCATATATCCTTGAGCAAATTTTAAGTTCCTGAATAAAGCCTCTTTAGTAGTCCTTCCCAAAAATTAACTCATCATGAGGACATGTATTCCCTAATATTCTGTCCAGAGATGATGCCAGCTCATGGTACACCCCATATCCAACTCTCTTTGACTTCATTTAACCTTTCAACCTGTTCTTAAGACATTTGGGGGGTTGTTCAATTGTATTTTCTTCTAAGCCCTTTTCTTCCTTATATCGCAAAGGTCTATTTTAATCCAATCTGTCCGTTAATGTCTATATTTATTTTGCTCCAAAAAATCTTCATGAAGTCCTAGATTGTTATTGTATGTCTAAATATTTACACGTGTGTACTTGACTAATAGGATTAGCTCAGGCTACATTGTGAGTTCCTGGGATGAAGTGGGTGGGGGGGTGTACTGAACAAAAACAACCCTTCCCTGTGATAGCTTGCCTTCTGATTTGAGGAAACAGAACAACAAATGAGCTGTCTAATTGGTTACGTGGGACTTCATGCTATGCAGAAGTGGTCAGGGATGCTTTTAAGGTATTTTCACACTGAAGAGCAGAAAATAGAGATTGTTGGTTTTCAGTCTTCAAGGCTGTAAATGACTACATCTGAGGCTTCTGAGCCCAGTGCTGCTCAACTGGCTAACCACATCCTCTGACTGAGAAGTTTTGTGTGTACTCCATGGCTTTGTTTCAAAGTAAAATCGAGGAAGTTAGTGGGGTTAATTAGTAAGATTTCCAATTTGCATATCCAAGAGAAGCCCAGATTCCAAACATGTTAGGCCGATATTATGCTGGCAACTAAAGCAGGTTCTTAAATCAATCAGCCCTTGTTAGTTTTTGGTCTTGTTCTTTTGGATTTTTGTCACTTCAAAGAATACCACATTCTAGTGAATTGCTAAGCAATCCAAAATTAGGAAAAACTGATGTTTTTAAGATGTTATATATTCTGTATATTTTTTTAAAGAGCCAGTGATTTGAAATGAAATGTATTTTGACAGTTTTTTAAACATTGTAACTTAGATAAGTAAAACATACTCTTTTTAAATGCTTTCTGTTACATATCTGTCAAACTCTAAGGCAGTTTAAGTATTTACAAGAATGACACTGCTCAGTACAGGATGTATGGCAATAAAATGGCTGAAAATCTGAGGACTTAGAAGCCGTACTTATGAATTAATTGATATTATTTTTAATGACTTGATATTTCTCAACAAACTCTTCTAGATGATATAAATCAAATGAAGATGAAGGATAGATTACTTCCATTCTTTACAAGACTGAGAAAACATAAAGGCAATATAAGTAAATTCATATTTTCAAGAAGACAACTGGGCAAACCCTAGGTACCTTTATCTCCATTGGCTCTTTCCCAACATAATCTATCAGTGTCTAATAAATCTTCATAACTAGCTTTAAAATAACAGCACTGCACTTTAAACTGGCAGTACTCCGAGCAAAATGGATAAATTGGAAAGCTTATATCAAATTTACTGGACTAATCCTCTTTGGTACAAATATTCATAGATACAACTTCTCCCTCCTCTCCCCGGGAAACTTTAAAAGTGGTTAGCAGATATTTAACCTCCCTCTGGTAATATAGCCAAGACCACTCAAGAGGTAACCATAGAAGGTCATCACCAAACTAGTGTATCTTTCTTTTTCTTTAAAGGTTTATTTTTAATTACGTGTTTGTGTATATGAATGTGAGTGTATGTGCAGGTTCCCACAGAAGCCACAGCATTAGACCCCCCTGGAACTGGAGTTACAGACCAGGCAGTTGCAAGCTATCCTATGTGTGAGGTGGGAACCAAACTTGGGTCCTCTAAAAGGGCAGTGCAGCTTCTAAACCACTGAATCATCTCTCTGGTCTCCTATCACATCTTTTCTTAACCATAATAGTAAATTATTAAAATTGCTGAGGTTTATTTTTCAGTATTATCTAAGCTCTTCAGGAATGAAGGTTGTACCTTTATATTCTGTATCACTAAAGTTAAATGGTGTATAATAGCTCATTTACTGTGGAGTCCTTCATAAGAATATGTAGGATAATTGAGCTTCTCGGGCTAGACTTATATTAATCAGTTAATTAATGCTGTCGTTCGAGAGAAGGAGAAAAATATAAATTAATCTTGAATTGCCTCTCTTTTTTTCTATTTAGTTCTCAACAAAACCTTGTTCACACCAACACTGGGGCCTGCTTATTCCCTGCCCTACTACTTTCCCCTATCTGGTGGTCATATACTGACATGTGAGCAGTTAGAAAGCATTTGCTTTTTCATCTTAGCTTATCCCTTGTGTCAGAATGACTGTAGTTACTCCAGTAGGTATTGGCTGGTAGATAACTGAGCACAGAATAGACTTTAATGGTTCCATTGGATCCAATGTTTGAAATATGGAAAAATGGACTATCATTTGAGTTAATCAAGTAGTCAAAGGCATTATCTTCTGCACAACTGAGCAATTGAACAGTAATTGACCAGAGTAACAATTTAAACTTCAAGTAGTCAAATATTGGCTCTGTACCCATGGCCTCTGTTGTATCATGACTGGAAATTCCAAGTGAATTGCATGGTTAATTGATGGATAGGTTGTCTAGATGTCTCAACCATTATCTGGTTTCCCAAGGGGAAGATTTAATAGAGGGTAGTGTTGCTCTGTTTGGGAGTGTTAGAGACCAATATAATTCCACAAATGTGATATGTGACACAGGATGCAAATGCAGTTGGTTGCATCTAAAATGAGCCAGTTTCCTATGGGGGTTTTGCAAAGGGACAGATTGTACTAAAAACAGGTTTTAAAAAGACGATGCCTTGCTTCTACCTGTTTTTGTTAATTGCAGCAATATTCAGTGTTTTCTGGTTGGAATCACTGTTATTTACTTTGCTAAGACAACCATTTTTGCATTGGAAAATCTTCCAGAGCAAATTAAATTCCTAGCAGCAAAAACATCATTTATTTGTTCGTTCATTCAATAATTACTGAGAAAGCGTTTTTATTGTTTCATTGTGTGTGTATGTGTGTTTGTGTGTGTGTGTGTGTGTGTGTGTGTGTGTGTGTGTGTGTCCCTGTGTGCTGTGTT
Source organism: Nannospalax galili (assembly GCF_000622305.1). Taxonomy (NCBI): domain Eukaryota; kingdom Metazoa; phylum Chordata; class Mammalia; order Rodentia; family Spalacidae; genus Nannospalax; species Nannospalax galili. Next base: position 1,384,630 of record NW_008336930.1, read on the forward strand.
ATATATTAGAGATGAAGTAGTAAATACATTGTAATCCCAAAGGAGATTTTCTGTTAAGTAGAACATATAAATGAAGAAATACTACAATTGACTACAACATTTCTGCGGCTGATATTAGGTTAGGAAATAGAAGGTAAGCATAGAGCCATATGACAGATCTTGGTTACAAATGGTCTCTCAGATGTGACAGCTAGGGGTGTGGAAATACAGACAGGATGTTTTCTTCCTTGAAGGATCACACTATTCAAAGCTCCTGAAGAGAGGCAGTGCATGGGATAACTTCACAGTGGTTGTCCTTCATGTCAAGATCATGTTAAACATGGCACAACTCAAAGTCCTTGTCAGGCCTGAATCGCACTTGAGGTGTTTTCCAAGTTATTTCCAAGTTATTGAGGGTCTGTTGAAGGATTAACAGCAGAAAGCAAGATTGAATTCAAGCATTTTGAGATGGAAAATAAATTTATTAACACAAAAAGAAAATCTTTTCAAAAATCAGATATTTGTGTTATCTTCTAAAATAATGAAATATAGGTGGCTGAGGCTGGGAGCGTATAATATGGATAGTCTGTATTTTCCTAAGCTGTTAAGAATGCTGCGTGATTAACTGCAGTGCCTATTGGAATGTAGTCATGCATAATATTTCATAAGAAATTCCATCCCTCATCTACAGACTCAATGAGAGAGCTGCTTAAGATCTTCGTGTATATCATTTCTTCTCAAAATTAAAAATTTAAAATAAGTAAGTGAAATTCATATAGAACAATTCTTCTCTGTTTTATCGTGGGAATGGACTTCATTTAAAAAGAATTTCTCCCAAATAGTAAATAATTATAGCTAAGCTAACCTTGCTGTGTACATCTAATTCTTTCCATAATCGCCTGAGAGACAAAGAGTTGCTTTATATTGGAATAGTGTTATTATTTCTTGAACTTTGGATGTTTTGATACTAATTCATTTACTCATACTTAAACATTCAAATCTTTCAAAACAAAGGAGCTAATGCAGCAAATTCAAGGTGTTCACGATCCAGATTTTATTCAGCCTCCAGGGTTTGGAAATGTAACCCTACAAAAGGTGTATGTAGCCTAGTCATGTCTCAGGATAATTCCATTTAAAGAAACATAGTTCAGTAGCTAAAATTTAAAGAACATATCTCACAGTCAAAAAGATAAGACTGAAGAACTAGAGTTAAGAAATATTGAAAGAAAAATCAAGTAAAGGAAACAAAAGAAAAATGTAGAGGACTGAGCAGTCTCCTGGGAACTTGCTCATATGAATTTACATCAGTGGTGACAGCATGCATAAGACCCATGCAACCTAATCAGACAAAAACAAGCATAGAAATGGGGAAATGGACAGGAGGCCCCAACCTTAGCCAAAGAACTCATGTGGCTGATCACTGCTGGGTGAGGGAAGAGTTCATTTTCTTTAAGGGAGTGATGCTAGATAGGCTGACCAGTCTCCAGTGGATGAACTCACACTGAGGGACATCTGGGTACACAAACTTGATTCAATAGGTCTTAACATACATGGCAAAATGCATGAAGCCCTGTGGAAGATGGACTATAGGGGGTACAGATAAGGGATAATG
>NW_008336930.1:1387072-1391889 GCF_000622305.1 Nannospalax galili
AAAAGACGGTTAGCACCTTTGTTCAAATGAGGGATGGGATGGAGAGATGGCTCAGTGGTAAATAACACTGGCTGTTCTTGCAGAAGACCCAGGTTCAGATCCCAGCACCTACATGGGGGCTAACAACCGTCTGTAATTCCAGATCCAGGGGATCCAATGGCCTCTTCTGTCCCCTGTGGGTATTGAACAACCCAGGTGCACTTACATACATGCAGGCAAGACACTTATACACATAAAATAAAAATAATAAACTTAAAAATGAGGGTTAATAGTATTTCATAGTAACCATTATAGTTAAAAAGTGACATTGGGATCTTTGGCCCCATCTAATTATGTTAAAGGTGGTCCTTAATGGGGAGGAGCATCTTGAAGCTGCAGTTTAATTAATCAGCACATAAAATATCAAAATGGATGTCACATTTTCAAGATTGAAAACATCTGCCTTCATATGTACTTTGATTTCTGTATAACGTTTTGTTTTTCCTTTGATAATTTGCAGCTGTTTTGTCTACTGTACTCACCAACATCAAGGAGATTTTAAAAAGTTAATCTTGGCTTATCATATTTTAGTCCTCCTGCCTCAACCTCCCTCACATCCAACAATTGTTTATTATAGCTATACGTTTCCTAAATGATTAATTGTATTTAGTAATAAGTTTTCATGTATTCTATTTGTTTATTTCTTCAAATGAGATCCTTTTATTTCCACTGCTGTGACATTTATTCTGGAGTGGCCACCCATCAGGAAGCTGTGGACATATCCTCCGTGAAGGGCACTGATTGGCCAGGAGCTGGAAGCTTGGCTCTGACCTCTATTCATGACCTTGTGTCCCTTGCTACTTTACAGTCTCCATTTCTTACCTGAGTAACCAAAATACCAATGAGGATATCTGGAACACAGGTTCTTAAACTGTGGGTGGTATAGGAGTCCCTCCAAATTGGCAGTAAAGATTTCTGAATGCACACAACCAAAAATTAATTCAATAATATAATTTATAAGGAGTCAGATGTGGTTTTGGCAGTACTTACATGACTGCTGCATCACGTGACTTCATAGCAGTCTTGGTTATGATCATACAACATGAGCATTTTATACTACATATACCACACAGAACAGGAGTGCAGCACCTCACCTCATCCCAGATTCCAGACTGTTGGATATTGCTGATTGCAGTGTTTTTACTGTACACACAGAGTTTTGTGTTTTTTGCAGAGATGTCATATTTTTTGTTTTTGGTGTTTTTTAAATTTTTATTTATTTCTATTTACGTGTATCAGTGTATTGCCAGCATGTATGTAAGTGCACCCATGTAGTGCAATGCCGATGGAGGTCAGAAGAGGGCATTGGATCCCCTGGAACTGGAATTATGAACAGTTGTTAGCCACCATATGGGTGCTGGAAACTGAATTCAGGTCCTCTGGAAGAGCAGTTAGTGTTCTTAACTTCTGAGCCCTTATGAGGCATTTTTAATTGCTAATTGATGTAAGAGGGTCCAGCCCACTATGGATGGTGACATTTTTGGGCAGGTGAGTGTGAGCTATATAAGAAAAGTAACTTAGCAAGCCAGAGGGAGCAAACAGGTAAGCAGCATTCCTCCCTGGTCTCTGCTTTAATTCCTGCTTAATTGAGTTCCTGTCCTGACCTCTCTCAGTGATGAATTGTAACTTAGATGAATAAGCCAAATAAACCTTTTCCTTTTCATCAGGTTGTTTCATCACAGCAACAGAAGGCAAACTAGAACAATGGGCCAAGTTGAGATTAATTATATATATATACATATATATATATATATGGAGACACTGTCTCCTAGCCCCAGCTGGTCTAGAACTTGCTATGTAGACCAGGCTGGCCCTTATCTCACAGAGATCTGCCTGCATCTGCCTCCTAAGTGCTAAGATTAAAGGCATGTGCCATCACACCTGCCCAGTTTGATATTCTTTTTAATTTTTTTAATTTACTTATTTTTATTTTGTGTATATGAGTGTTTTGCCTGCATGGAAGTACACCTAACTCCCTCTCAAATTTGTTACTTCTTTAATTATTACTGTTACACACACACACACACACACACACACTGACTCTATTTAGTGTTGGTCATATGTACATGAGTTTTTGGATGACTACATGAGACTGGATAACCTACAAAGTAGCACATCTTTGGAGAAAATAAGTTCCTCTCTCAGCAGCCATTGAAGAGCCTGTAGCTCTTCATCTAGGGGTGGAAACTTGTACAAATTCTCCCATCCACATTGGCACATCAACTGGTGGTGTCATTATGTAGGTCTTGTTTAGGCAACCACATTGTTGAGACGGGATCTTTTGGGGGGTCTTTATGAGACATGGTCTCCCTGTAACTCCAGCTGGCCTGGAACTTTCTATGTTAACTAAGCTGGCCTCCATCTCCCAGAGATCTGCCTGCCTTTACCTTCCTGGGATTAGAGATGTGCGCCACCACGCCTCGCTAATTTTTTTTTTTAATTAAATTGTAAAAATACAATAATATGGGCTAGAGAGATGGCTTAGTGGTTAGGAACACTGAGTCCTCTTGCGGAGGATCTGGGTTTGATTCCCAACACACACGTGATAGCTAATAATCATCCCTAACTCCAGTTCCAGAACAACCCCGCACCCTCTTCTGAGCTCTAAGCATTGCACAACATAGGTGTACTTGCATACATGCAAGTAATACACTTATACACATAAAATAAAAATAATAAATAAAATATTAAAACAACTAATAATATATAACAAAAGTATAACACATAATAATTTCACATTTATAGTGTTACTGTGATTTGGAGTCTGCCTACTTAAATCCTTTCTTTTCAGAATCAACTTCTATTTCTTTTTTTTTTTTTTTTTTTTTTTTTGACAGGGGCTCCCTGTAGTCCCAGCTGGCCTGGAACTCACTATGTAAACCGCCTTGAACTCAGATATCCACCTGCCTCTGCCTCATGAGTGCTTGGATTAAAGGCATGCTCCACCATACCCGGCTCAACTACTATTTCTACAATGATTACTTTATGGAGAATATGTTTGCTCTTTTCTGAGCCATCAGTCTACTGAACCGGCCAGTTTCTTTTTTTTTTTTTTTCTTTCTTTTTCTTTTTTACAAAATTTTAATATGTCACAGCAAGGATATCAGTACTAGTATAGAGTATTATCTTTTTTTTGTATATAACACATGCTGATGTGTTTTGATAAAGGGTGTTTCTTTGACCATAGATCTGAAGGGCCTGAAGCTGTATCACAGTATTGCATGTGCTTGGTCATCTAGAAGTAAACCAGTGGACATCAAAAGGATTGGTTTTCAAGTTCTTCTTCCCAAGGCTACTTCTGTGACAAGGTTATCTGGTCAGACAACCCACTTTAACATAGAAACAGTTCACAGTCCTACTAATTTCTAAGCCTTGGCCTTGAGGCTCTTGAGAACCAGTGGGATGCTGTATCAGCCAGTCCTCTCTTTCCATAGGAGCCAAGACTCATCACCCTATTGACAGTATAGAGCCTGCCTCCATCAAGCCCAGGTAGTTTACTCTGCTATCAAGTACCCTTCCGTGTGGTCCTGAATGTCTTAGTGAATGAATTCTCCCAAGCATTGAGTACTATGTATATGATTAGATACATGTTATCCATCTCACCTGACCAGTGTTTGGGCATTCTCACCCAAACACTCTCCAGTGGGAGTGAATATTAGGTTAATAGGATTGAAATAGGATCATTCATGCTGTCTTTTATGGCCATGAAAGCCTACTTCCCATACCTGCCCCCTCAACTTTAAGCAACCACTAATCTGTTCACAACTTCCACAAATATTTTATTTCAAAAATGGTTTGTAAATCCCACGGAGCAACAGCGTGGGGCACCGAGACTGAACCTGGAGGAATGAATAGATAGGGGGCACGAAGAAATGGAGACAAGACAGTATTCTGATCAAGTCTCTTTTATTGAGCAATCACACAGTGTTAATATAGTAAAGCGGAGGGTGGGGGAAGGTAAAGGGCGGAGAGAAGGCGGGGGGAGTGGAAGGCGGCAAGGCCCTGCTGGGGAATTTCTACTACAGTCATGAGCCCTGGTGGTTTCACAAGATAAGGAAGTAAAATGTAGAAAAAAATCAGGGCAAGAAAAACATGTTTTTACAAGGCCACCTGGTTGTTTCAAACTGGGGCAGGGGTACACTTAAGGCTTGGCCTCCAACATCTCCTCCCTTCTACTTTAATAAAGGTAGTCCAGACTCCAACCGTGAGAGGCTATAGTTCTCACAGTTTTTGCTCTTGGTACTTTTGGGGAGGCGAGGCAGAGCAGTGAGGGAACTTTGGGTCCCTGCCCGGGTGACTGCACCTGTCTTAGGTTGGAAGGGATCTCCCCCAAATCATACACCCATCATGGGATGAGGCCGCAGCTTTGGCGGCCCTCCTGTCTTAGGTGTTTTAGTGAGGGGGCCACTTCTCTTACCCATCTCTGGCTGCCAGTCAAGCTCAGCGGGCAAAAGTGAATGTACCAACCCCATGCTAGTCTGGTTATATATGTTAGGTAGTTATGTTATAAGTCCAAGGTTAAGGTACCAGGAGACCTCAAGGGTCTGTCATATTCAGTTTCCAGGGGCTCAGTCATCTCTAAGCATTGATAGTGGATTTGAATGGGCTTAGATAAAATTGAATCAACCTGTTGTTTAATAAATTTTGTGATCCTATTGAATGCCCAGGGCCCAAGGGAAATTACTATCAGAAGGCCGAGGAGGGGGCCAAGGAGGGGAAGGAGGTAGGGCATGAGTCCGCCAAGTCCGGTCCAGAAGGGGTTATCTTGTAGTTCTCGA
>NW_008336930.1:1393171-1394146 GCF_000622305.1 Nannospalax galili
CAGGGCTGTATAGGGTCTCTTATTCCCTGAGAGTTCCTGCCTAGTCCCTGTCCAGGCAAGAATCCCTGTTTTAGCATTTGACGAGTGATTATCTCATTGGGGCTGCACATCAGAAGTTTTATCTGAGATAGAATATCACGACCGCACAGGTTAAGGGGCAGCCCTGGTATGATGTAAGGCTTAACTTGGCCTGTATTTCCTTCCTCATCCTTCCAAGTAAGGATCTTAGAACTCTGCTTAGGGTGGGAGGTCTGGCCTATTCCTTTTAGATGAGTCATGGAAACCGTGCATGGCCACTCCTTAGGCCAGTGTCGCTCAGAGATAATTGTAGCATCGGCCCCAGTATCAATGAGTCCCCTAAAGGCCTTATCATCTAGCCGCAGGGTGAGCATAGGCCTATCTTCAGTAACTTGTGCCCAATATATCTCTGAAGGCCCAAGAGGCCTGGGGGGGAGTACTAGAATGGGCATCTGTATTGGCAGGGAGTAGTGGGAGGTATGCAATTCGGTCCCCCTGATTAATTTTTATGGGCCCAAGAGTGGAGAGGGCTAAAAGTGCAAGTTGTCCAGTGAAGCTATTATCTATTATTCCCGGGGCTATTTGGAGACCTTCCAAGAGCATGCCTCCTCTGCCTATTACATATCCTGTCAATTCAGGTGGAAATGGCCCAAAAATATCTGTGGATATGAGTTGAAACCCTAGTTCTGGAATTAATATTGTAGGGGTGGAGGCACAGAGGTCCAATCCGGTACTCCCAGGGATAACTCTGAGGAGGGAGCTAAATTCCTGATCTGTGCTGGTGGGGTGAACCTGATAGCCCCAGGGTTCAATCCCTTTGATGGGGCCAGGGGCTGGCCCCGTGAGAAGTTTCCCTGCCTAGGGGCTAGGGTTTTTCCTTCATTATCAGTTTTAGAGCGGCATTCATTGGCCCAATGGCACCCCTTTTTGCACCTAGGGCAAATGGTCTTGGGCAAG
>NW_008336930.1:1394687-1401357 GCF_000622305.1 Nannospalax galili
GAGAGGCCAATGTTGGTCTGTTCAGGTTCTTAAGGTTCCAGTAAGAAAAGGCAGTTACGGGAACCTTCTCAGGTCCAAAGGTCCGATAATAATCCTGAAGTGCATCGCCTACTCTTTTCCATCTTTTTTGGTCAATTGTCCCTTCCAGGGGGAACCAAGGACATGTATCATGAATAAAGGAGAAAAATTGTTTAAGATCTTTTCCTGAAACCTTAATCCCTCATGCTCTGAGGGACTCCTTGAGTCCCTGAAGAAATTGTCCCTGAGAATCCAAAGAGTTGCCCATGCTGTCTGAGAATCGCCTTTGCGTGAGCCTCGCCAGTCAGAATAAGTGCCGACACACACCTGACAGACCCGGTCGCCTGTTAGTAACCGTAGATCTTCGGTGGATGGCTTAGAAGGAACAAGTACACCGCTCCTCCTACTCCAAGCAAGCTGGCAATTTCTCAGGAGCTGGGGTCCCTCCCTATTGTGGGACTGAGAATCTCAAGCACTAACAATGCCTATCTATTGGGTGCGTCAACCTTACCTTCTCTTCTACCGATCTGTCTCACGGCATTCGTTCCGTGGCAATCTTGGGGGTTCGTGGGGGGTGCCTGCGCAGGCTCTCTGTGGTTGACGTTCCTCTTGGTGGTCTTCCTCGAGCCCCACGTTGGGCACCAGAGATGCCCCGACCCGCGGAGCAACAGCGTGGGGCACCGAGACTGAACCTGGAGGAATGAATAGACAGGGGGCATGAAGAAATGGAGACAAGACAGTATTCTGATCAAGTCTCTTTTATTGAGCAATCACACAGTGTTAATATAGTAAAGCAGAGGGTGGGGGAAGGTAAAGGGCGGAGAGAAGGCAGGGGAAGTGGAAGGCGGCAAGGCCCTGCTGGGGAATTTCTACTACAGTCATGAGCCCCGGTGGTTTCACAGATAAGGAAGTAAAATGTGGAAAAAAATCAGGGAAAGAAAAACATGTTTTTACAAGGCCACCTGGTTGTTTCAAACTGGGACAGGGGTACACTTAAGGCTTGGCCCCCAACAGTAAATGAAATAGCCTAATATATAAACTTTGGGATTACCTTATTTCATTCAGCATAGTTCTGTGGAAATTCGTAGACATCCCATCTTTTATCCATTTTCCAGTGAAGGACATCTCAATCCTTTGCAATTTTTGATGCAGGAATTTCATGGTATCTTTGAGAGCTATGGAGCCTTTTTCAGATCTGCTGTGCTTAGCTTAAGAGGTTAGGGTCTAGGAAACTCAGTGGCTACCAAATCCACTTCAAGACAAAGGCTTCCTAGTTCTTACCTCATGAATTTTAAGAATGAAATTCATAGACCATAGAGGATAAGCTTCAGAAAGGAGTATTTTATTATAGGGCGCTTAGGAGAGAGAAAGCAGCGCTCCTGTACAGCAGGTGGGGTCCCACAACTGGGACACCATTGAGCTTCATTACTCCTGAGTCAATAAGGATTTCTGGAGGGAGGAGGAGAGAGGGAAATGAGCTGGTCAGTCCAGTTCTCATTCCAGATGCCTAGGTCCCTTGTGGTTTTGATCATGTCCTCATCATATCTTCCAGGAACAGGGTTACTTCATGGAAAAAGTGACCCTTTTATTGGCATCCCCTAGCCTCTAGCTATGGAGGATCCAGAGACACCTTTTGGATTAGATAGTTCTGGCATCTGTAGCCTCAGGTAGGGAAAAGTGGACTGGCAGATCCAAGGGAATTTGTAGCTCTCAGCTGAATATGAAACTGGTCATTTTTCTTTTGACATCTTTACCCTAAACTGCCTGGCCAGTTTCTACCTTCTGCTCTCATTATTTGTGGCTTTTAAAACTTAAACTGTGGTGAGGTATGGTGGTGCACTTGTTTAGTCCCCATACTTGGGAGGCAGAGCAAGGGGGATCTCTGTGAGATCGAGGCCAACCTGTTCTACATAGCAAGTTCCAGGCCAGCTGGGGCTATAGGGACATCCCGTCTCAAAAACAAACAAAAGTTAAACTGTGGTGATAAACATTAACATATACAGTTTTATATGTTTTCATTTCTCTGGAATGAAGGTCTTATGTGTGATTCCTGGGTCATATGAGAATTACATGTTTAGCTTTATAAGAAATTGCCACACTATGTCCATGTCAGCTAAATTAGTTTATATGGCAATCACCACTTTATTAGTGATGTAATTCAACTTCATTTTTGCAAGTCTTTAGAGTGTTCACTAATATTGTAGCTATTCTGGTAGAGTTCTTTGTAGTTATATCTCAGTGGAATTTCAACGGATTTCTCTGATGGCTAATGATTTCAACATCATTTTGAGTGCTATTTGCCATATTTTATTTTTCTTCAGTAAAGTGCTGCTTTGTGTTATTATTCCCCATTTTCAAATTGTGTTGTATTTATTTTTACTATTTTACTATTACAGAGTTATTTATTCTAGGTATCAGTCCATGGTCAGACATGTTGTTTGAAATGTTTTGTCCTGTTTTGTGGGTCAGAAGAGATTTGAGTCATTTCCTTACATCTCTAGAGTCACTTGTTAGGAATCTTCTGTGATTACAAGTCTAAAGAGAGCAGGGTGGACCTTTAATTTGATCATTGTCCACACGGTTAAAGTGAAATGCTTGACAGTCTGATCACATGCTGGATTGGAAAGAGCCCAACATTGGAAGCTGAATATTTGGTCCTACTGGCCTTGTTCAAGAGAGTATTTACTTGACCTTTTGGGGCCTCAGTTTCTTTATTTATGAGGAAGTTGTTTAAAATACTGTTGTGATCCCTAGTGAAGATATGAATGTAGAGGTGTTGAGAAACTGAGTTCCTTAGACAGTACATATGTGCGTGTGTGTGTGTATTAAGAATATGCCAAAATTGAATAGTATACCAGTGACCATTAGGCTATAACTTCCTGTTTCCTGATGGTGCTCAATCAGTGTGTCTCACAGTTTGCCTTCTGTTTTACAGAACCTTGCAGTCATTTAGATTCTGTATTTGGATTCTGGGTGGCCCTGGCACTAAAGAGATGGATGTGTTATTGGAAAATTACACAGGCATTGTAATCCTCTGTTGCCCTCTTTGCCATTTGAGGGTAATAATAGCACTTAACTCAAAATGTCTATTTGGAAATAAAATGAGACGATCTGTTTGTGTGCCTAGCACTCGTCCACTTTCCACCGGCATGTGATAGTGTTCAGTCTGTGTTTGCAGAGCCAGTACTTGCTGCCTTTCCCTTAAGTATGCACCTAAGATGCAGCTCCTAACAGTCAGGTTGGAGGACAGTAGGAGGAGTCCATTCTTTGCTTTTTTCACTTTTCTTACATGGTATAAATTTGCACAGGCCATCATCTTCCTTATATATTTACAACTCAAAAAAATGACCCAGGGAGAATATAGTCAGTTCTTTTGCTACTGTGTTCTCCTTCTTGCTTTCCTAATTTCCAAAACCCCTTCCCCTTCTTCCCTCCCTCCTTTCCTCCCCCTCCTCCCATCCCCTTCATAGCCTTTCTTCCTGCTCCCTTGATGAATGATTTTCTAGTGACCAATTTTCCATTGCTAATTCACTCCATTTTACTTCCACCATTTTCTGGACTTGAGTCATTCAAGATTGCTCAGGAGGTAAGGACATGAGCAAGACTAATTCCATCTCAGGTGGTATTTCAAATCCTTAATATGTTCTCTTCCTAATGATTCCACATAAAATACCAATAGATAGTGGGAATACCTAGAGCAACCATGGCTCAAATGATTTTCAAATGATTGTTCCTGTAAAATGTCAAAAGCATTTCCTGCCCACATTGTAGCACTCAGTGCTTACCTGAACACATAGGATCGTTGGCAAGAATTGCTGTGTTGATGCTTTGTTAAGATTCTCATTCATTTCCCACTCCGTTTCTTAAATTGGGAGAGTGATTATTTTGCATTCCAGGAATGCAATTCTTTCCTCTCTACATGGCTGCTTTTGTTTCTTCTTACACCTGTATAATAAGTACTTCTTGTAGCCAAGGGGTTAGATCATTAATTTAAAGACAACAACACCAAGTCCTGTGTATTTTTCTAAATAGAAGTTTATTTCTCAAAAAATGAAATTCTTCTTTAAAAAAACTATGGAATTAGTGAGCTGGAATCATATTATTCTTATTTTCTTTCTTTCAGAGCTACAGTGATACAGATAATTAAATTAGACTAAGGAACTCGATTCATGTCAACTCTTCTACTCCCATAAATTCATCAAGGCCGCTGGGGGAATAATTGTATTGAAAATGTTAAATTTGGTGCTTGTTGCTGTTAGATATCATTTTTATCTGTCATGTAAGGCCTTCTCATTCATTGATTTGCCCTGGAACAAGGATTTTTCTGAATAAAAAATGTACATATGGCATGCCTGACCAACAAACCTTTCATGAAAAATAGGTGTGAAATGTAGTCCCTTCCCACAAGGAACTTACTACCCACTTAGAAACACAAGGAATAGACACAAATGAAGCTGAATTAAGAAAAGGAATCAATGGCAATTTAGGATGGTGATGAAGAAAATCTACCAGGTTGAGCATGAATAAGGGCCAAATAAGGGTTAGAGAAGAGCAATTATGAAAGAGAGAGAGAGAGAGAGAGAGAGAGAGAGAGAGAGAGAGAGAGAGAGAGAGGCTTTATTAGAGAGAGAGGCTTCATGCCTATTAAAAGTAACAGTTACCTTTTGGTGGGTAGTTATTATCTGCCAGGCATTTCATGTTTTAATTTAGAAAAACTAAGCACACAGTTACTTGTACATCTACCTTCTCCATGAGGAAAGTGCTCAGTGAGTTTAATTAGTGGGCCAGCTGAAATACAGAAGTGTCTGTCGCAAAGCCTGACTTCTATTTACTACAGCATGATTTAAAAAAAAAAAATAGGCAACATGAAAAGTAGAGTGGGATATTCATATTGAGAGAAAAGTAGTAGATAGAAGAAGGAGATGATAGAGATGGAGATGGAGATGATGGAGATGGGGAGGGCAATGGAGATGAGAGAGGGGCATAAAGCTGAGGCTACAGAAGCAGAGGCTATTTTAGGCATGAGATCATGAGAGGCAGAAAGAGTGTAGAAGGTATTTCACAGATAAAAATTGTGTTGCTGGGGGGCTGGAGAGAAGGCTCAGCGGTTAAGAGCACTGGCTGTTCTTGCAGGAGACCCAGGTTGAAATCCCAGCACCCACATGGCAGCTAACAACTGTCTGTAACTCCAGCTCCACAGGATCTGACAGCCTCTTCTGTCTTCCATGGGCATTGCACGACACGAGTGCACTTACCTACATGTAGGCAATACACGCATACACATAAAATAAAAATAATAAAATATTTTTTTAATTGTGTTGCTGAAAATATTGTGAAGTCCCACCTGGGATACAGCATGTTACCATGTAAGTTTGGGTCCCCTATTTGAGTTCTTAGACTTGTTAATAATAGAATTTAAGAACGGACTCAGAAGTTCAAGCACAGTTTTATCAGCGCTTAAAAGAAAAACTTCAGGACAAGCAAGTTATAAATCTCAGCAGGTGCCCTGAGGTAGAAAAAGGTGAGGAAAGGAAGAGTCATGCCATTTGTAAGCAACCACCTGGCAGAAGGAGGTGAGATAGCTTTCTAGAAAGAGAGAAAGCCCTAAGTGTCCTAGTGCCCAGGCTAGGCCAGTATCTGAAAGAAAAGGAGAGTAAAAAAAAAAGGAAAGTTAAACTTTTCTGATTTAGAAAAGTAGGCAGGTTTAGCAAGGCTGCAGCTCTATAAATGATTAGACCAAAGATGGGGATCTTTGGAAGGAAAAGTACATTATCTCATTTAGGGACTAGCTAACTTTTCCATCTCTGGCATATTCTTAGGTGAATCAGTCTTTCTGAAGGGTGGTCCCTTGTAAATGTGATTGATATGCCCAGCTGGATTAATTCTTATGTTTTGTGTAGTTTGGAATGTTAAATTTCTGCCTAGGACAGGAGGTTGTATTCTGGGTCTATACCTTTGAATCTGAGGAAATAACCTTGCTTTAATAGTATGCAACAAAACCCAGCTATCTCCACTTTTACAAATGATAATTTAAATCCTAAGGAATGGCGCTGTTGGTGTTTATCTTTCTAGTGTGACCAAGGAAAGAGGAGCAGGAACTCCAGAGCCTCAGTGGCCTAAGGCTACTGTAACACATTTGCATGACTTGTCAGATCAAGTATTGGCAGTACTTTTGAATAGGATTAAAAACATAAGATCTAGATTTTGACAGATGGGTTTAAATTCATCCACTCACACTGTTTTTAAGGAATTGGGCTCCCTTTTTTGCATTGTTAGTGTTGTTTTCTTAATATTTTTAAAACTAATTGTATTTTATGTTACGAGTATATTGCCTGCATGTTTGCAAGTGCACATCATGTCATGCAGTGCCCACTGAGGTTGTTAGCTACCATGTGGGTGCTGGAAACTGAACCCAGGTCCTCTAGAAGAGCAGCAAGTACTCTTAACCACTGACCCATCTCTCCAGCTCCCTGTTGTTATTATTAAAAAAGAATTTTAAAATAGAAGGAAGAAGAAGGAATATTTTATTAGAATTTGAAAGCAAAACAATAGGGCAGCAAGCTGTAGATTTCGGCAGTTGCTTGGCGGAGGGTAATAGAGGAGAAGAAGAAGAAGAAGAAGAAGAAGAAGAAGAAGAAGAAGAAGAAGAAGA
>NW_008336930.1:1401407-1425698 GCF_000622305.1 Nannospalax galili
GTTTGAAGGGGGGAAAATAAGGGAGAGGAGAGAGGGGGAACAAACAGGGGGAGGAGGTGGAGAAAGAGGAGGAAGAGGGGAGGAGGAGGAGGAGAGAGTGATGCTTTTTTGATAAAATTAGAAAGAAAGGAAGTTACACTTTTTGAGTTAGATCTCAGAAGCGTGGGCAGGCTTAACAGTGAAGGTCTTTGAACAAGTGCATCTGGGGATGGGCTTCTAGGGAGAGTACTATCTCAGTGAGGGGATAATTATTTCTCCAAGTTCCTTAGCAGATCTTCAGTTTGAATCAGCCTTCCTGAGGGGTGTTCTCCTCCTGGCCAGGTGATTGACAGGCATAGTTAGATGAACTCCCTAGGGAAGAAATCATAGTATGTAATATTCTAATCTTTGGTTCAGATCAAGATATCATGACTCCACCCAGGACCAGAGGTAAAACTCAGATTCCATTCTTTAAACCAGAAAGACATAGCTTTCCCTAATGGACCTCAACAAAGCCCTGAAACCTCTATCTTTTCATATATTAGTTTATATCTTAAGGTGTTACAGAAAATCAGACAGCCAAGAAATCAAGCACTCATCCAGAGAGCTAGAGAAATCACTTTTTATTATGGTAATGGACCCAGACAAGCTAACACTGAAATTCTGGGCCTGATTACAGAAATCTATAGGCTTTTATAGGATTTTTTAAAATTTCATTTCTTAATGAGTTACAGCATTGGGTGGGCTTAGACTATAGCCTGTGTGACTTTCAGCACAAGTGTCTACCTGTATGTAACTCATTATAGAAAACTTTTGTGATCCAGCACTCAGTGTCTTTACAGAAGCACATGTTGAAGGCAAGGGATAAGACATCCATAGCTATGCAATTTACTGTTTCCACTAACACAGTTGTCACCAGATATATGTTGTGTTTTTCCCTGGCCTCTTTGTGTGTTTTCAATTTTAGTTTTACTTTCCCTATCAGTATTTAAGTGTTTACTAAGAATGGCGTTACAGAGTAACTACTAATTGTTCCAAAGCACTGTAAAGTACAAGAATCAGCCATAAGAAAATGATCTCAGACACACAAAGAGCAACAGTAAATTCATGAGCATATTCTCCTTTTCAAAGGTGACAATGGTCATGTTTCCCTTTCTAGATTACTGGGGAATCATTCACTGGGCTCTAAAGCCAGTTGCTAGGGAGAGACCTAGCCTCAATGACCTCCAACGCTGCTAGCAGATCTTGCTACCTGACAAAAATCAGACTTCCCTTGGGCAGATGACATCACATACAAGAGTTAGGATGCTTCAAGAGCTGCTGAAATTTGGATGCTAGTTTCAAAGACATGCTTGGTGTAGGGAAATCCCTTAAGATGTACAATTATATTCCCTTCTTTGTAGATATGCTGGATGCCAATAAGATGTTTTTGTGAAAAAAGCTCACTTATGTATCTGTGAGTTTTCACAGAACATTCATTTATTCTCAGGGTATTAAGGATATTGGGGCAGGTTCAGTTTTTTTGGGGTGTGTGTTAATTCCCTAGTGAGGTCAAAGAATGTTTAGAAAGATGTTATAGTCACTTGTTACTTACAAAATTTATCTTTGTATAGAATGTTTTAGAATGATAGGAGAGCATGCAACTAGAAGACCAATGAAATGATTTATCTCTCTCAAAAGACGTCAATAATATTGGCCTAAATCTAGTGTTCAGAAGGAAAAGAGTTTTTATGAAACAAAAATCAATAGAATGGAACAGAGAGATGGCACTGGAGAAGAAGGTTGTGAATGAAAGTTCCCAGAAAAAAACTGGCATCTAAGACTGAACTTTCTGCAAGCTAGATCAACTGATTACACATCAGAGATAATGGAGAGTTCAGAATGTTACAGGTTCAGACCCCAGTTAATTTTGGGCTATCTTCAGACCCCAGTTAATTTTGGGCTATCTTCAGCCCCCTACATAGCCATTCCCTTTCCTACCTCTGTGTCGGAATTAACATTCTATGTCTAATAGATAAAAACATTTGGACTGTATTAACAAAGTCCTGCCTTCCACCAACCAAAAGGCTCACTATCATTAGATAGCATCTGAGGCCTATAGCTGAGATTTCTCTTTTCTGTAACTGCCTATTTAATATTTCCACTGATGTATCTTAAAAGTGTCTTGATTTATGGCTCTTTTGTTATGTTAACTATTAAAAACTTCACGAAACTGCCTTCATGTTGGAACATGGAATTTGGGGTAACCTGAATCTGTGTTCCTTATATTTGGCTGGTCACTTATATTTGGCTCCAGAATAAACTATCTCTTATCTTCATTGAGGTGAGAGTTGTGCTTTTGTGTTGACAAGGTAAAGATTCCAGAATAATTTATCTAATTACAGCATTTTGAGTAATTTTGGTGTGGGAGTGGGGGCAAATTGGCAGGGAAAAATTGATAAGGGAGTTGATTTTAGGTCATGTGAGTTTCAAGTGCCAACATTTCCTTCGCAGCTGCAAGTGTCAATTAATAATTGAGGAGACTCTTTAGGAACTGGAATATAATTTCTAAGACCCACTTTAAAACTACATAAAATGTGAATGGTTACTTGAGATTATTACATAAAATAAAGTGAAAAACAGTTCCTCTAGCTGTTGAAAAAGAATAATTCTGAGTATGGTTACGTGTCTATTTCATAGTTCTGTTTCCTAGTCTTATAATTGAGCCATATTTCTCTCCTTTTAAACTAAATTATTCAGAAAACAGATATCTCTAAACCATATAAATGTGTAAAATTTCCATGGCTAGCTAGTGAAATTTTGATTCCAGGAGGTTACGCATGAATAGCCATAATGGATAGAGTTTAATTAAATGAATGGCTCTCTTTAAGTGCATAAATTCTTTCTAACAATGTTTATTCTTTCTTGGACTTGAGCTCATGACATTGATTAAAAAGAAGATTTTTTTATGTTTAGTAATACAATAACGTCTTAACATTTTTATGTACCCACCAAATATGATTTGACAATAACATATTGAACATCCATACTCATCACTCAGAAAAATATTCTAGATATAATGCTCACTCAACACTAGGCCAGTGGCATTGGTGCGTCTCTGGAACTAAAATGTAGTAAAATAAAATAAAGTATGGATAAGTGTGCTTTAGAACTCAGGGAAAAAATTATGTGTGTGTGTGTGTGTGTGTGTGTGTGTGAGAGAGAGAGAGAGAGAGAGAGAGAGAAAGACAGAGACAGAGACAGAGACAGACAGACAGAGAAAGAGACAGAGACAGAGACATCAAATATCTATATTTGTATAAATGAATGTATATATATGAGAGGATTAGAGGAAAATTGTAAGTATATTTGTTAGCTGTAGAATTGGCACATTTAAATATTTAGAAAAACTGATATATTTTGAGGCAAGATACATTAAGTCTCTTTGTAAGTGTTTAAAAATAGTATTTTAAAAATAGTTCTGTTGGGGCTGGAGAGTTGGCTCAGCGGTTAAGAACACTGACTGTTCTTGTGGAATACCAGGATTCGAATCCCAGCACCCACTTGGCAGCTAACAACTGTCCGTAACTCCAGTCCCAGGAGATCCAGCAGCCTTTTCTGACCTCCATGGGCATTGCACAGCACAGGTGTACTTATCTACATGCAGGCATAACACTCATATACATAAAATAATAAATAGAATTAATTTTAAAAAATAGTTTTGTTGTTCAAAGGATGTTAATTTTTTCCAAATTCAAATATTAACATATGCCTGTTAGGATCTGTAAAGAAACAGCTCTGATGTAGCCGTATCTCAAATATCAATGTTCTTTCCACAAGCATTGAATTTCTTGAATTTGAGGGAATTCAAAAGAAGGTAGAAAATAAGTCACCCATCAGCGAGTTTGCTTTTGGAGTTAAGACCTGCCCTCCAAAGTTTCTCCTCTCTCCCTCTGCCCAGACAAAATACCAGTCTTTCACTACTGATTACATTAATGCAATTTCCCAGTTGTCACCAAGGTCCATAGCACTTCTGGGTATTATATAAAATATAGAGCATTGTAAGTATAATAACGTATTATAATCCTTGACTTCAAACAACTACATATATAGGCAGATAAAGGAAATCTATTAATAAGGCATTCCCAAAACTTGCTGTGTCAAAATATGCAACGTAAAATCATTTGGAATTTGCAATGTAAAATCTCTTGGAAGTTAAAGAGGAAGTGAATCTTGGTGACCCACCTCTTGCTAAGCATCAACAAACTTGTTTATACTTGAATCAGGATTGTTGTTACTCATCGCTGAACCCTCAGCACCTAGGAGATTGCTGCAATTTGGAGACACTTCATAAATTCTTGTTGAGCAACTGAAGGAACAGTCCTCTCAAACACCACTCCCTTTGTAATAGACATTGCTTTCCTATTTTACATATATTCAAACTGAGACTTGAAAAGTAATATTCTGAATCATATACTGGCACAAGAAAGATTCTGCCCGCCATAAAAGGCCTTACTTATATCAATGAAAATTGGCAGAACTCAGTAGAAATGACCAGTGTCAGTGATGACAGAAATATGTACCTTGAAAAAGCTCTCTAGATTCTGACTGTTTTAAAATGAACATTTTAATTGATAACATTAAGCCTTAAAATTGTTGAAAGCCATGTACCTATATTCTAAACTGACAGACTCTAAGCACATCAATAATCAATTTCTAAGTAGCACAAGCATTGTTATAAAGAAATGTTAGCATTTTCTTTTTGTTAAAAATGAACAGAAGGCAAGAATGACCTTCAACATTATGGGATTTTACATCCAGCAATAGAAAGCGCCACATGTAAGATTCACACTTGACTAGACTGATGACAACTATAACTAGTGCCCTAGCAACTTACAAGAAATTCTGGTATAAAACAAGAAGAGAAAAACCATGCCATGAAATCTTACATGAAAATTTATTGTTGGAAATGAGCTTTATGCTTATTGTGAACTTGTACTCTTGGATTGAAATAATTTTCAATTTCAGAAAAATATTTACAACATGTTTGTAAATATCCTGGTGCAGATTATATTTAACAAAATTTCAAGCTTAAAATAAAGATCAGCTATATAACTATAAAATCATAAAAGATTATCAGGTATTTCAAGACATCATATTATCTTATAATAACAATGAAATTTGATGTCTCATTTGCTTATATAAAGAGACATTTTTTGATGGTGCATATTTAGTAGAATGCAATATAATGCAGTACTTGCAATAAAGGAGAAGCATCATCAGATATCATCTATTTATTCTCAAGAGTATGGATCTTAGGGATTCAGAATCAATATGGATTTAGTTCCAGAAGAGTAAGTTGGAGAACATTCAAATAATGATCAATATGCATTTTGTCAAACTGAATCAAGGAAGAAAGATATATGACATTCATGTGTTCTCTCCTCATCTCCAAATGCCCTTTTGTCCAAGACCAATGTCATTGATGTCATTGCTCTCTGTTGAAACAGTAGCAATATATGCATATATATGTATATATATTTATATGCATATATATGTATGTTTATGAAATGCTTGGTGACATGAACAGTGTTTGCTATTTGATAAAAATTGTCTTTAATCATTTTTTCAACAGCTCAATGATGCCAATGAAATTCACATATGTATGTGTCAGAGTTCTTCAGAGAAAGAACCAAAATGAGACAGGTGATAGACGGATGGATGGATGGATGGATGGATTCCTTGTGTATCATGAAGAATTGGCCCATCCATACCATTGCAAAAGCTGAGAAGCCCTACAATTTGATGTCTGTGTACCAGAGATTCTGGAGAGTAGGCTGTAAAGTTCCAAACTGAGTCTGGAAACTTGAGAACCAGGAGAAACAATAATGTGAGTTCCAGTTTAAGTTCGTGTAAGTGTTGGTTCAAACCCAAAGGCTTGAGAAACAGGAAAATCTACAGTGTAGGTTTCAAGACCCAGTGCCAGAAATGACTGATGTCTCAGCTTGCAAATGATCAGAATGATAGAAGCCTTCCTTACTCTAGCTTCCAATAGATAGGACAATGCCTCTCACAGGAGTGTACCATAGATTTGACTCAGTCTACTGATTCAGATGTTAATTTTATCTATCAATACCTCCCAGGGAAACAACAATGTTTGATCAAATACTTGTGCATCCTGTGGCCCAGTCATGTAATACACAACAAGAACCATCAAGGAACTTACCAGAAGTAGGAAGAAAAACTCTTTATGTAGAACCTAGCAAAGATAGAGAGCAGCCCTGCCCCCTGCTGCTGGGGAAGCCTCCCTTACTTCTTTTGGACTCCACTGCCTGCCTATTCTCAGATGGGCCCCAGAGTGGTACTCTGAGAGGTCATCACAGTGATCAGAATCCATCTAGGATAGATCATGTTGCCATTGCTAAACCTTATCATAGCCTGCTCTGTATTTTAAGAAATAACATGTCCTATATTCAGAGGAAAAAAACATACAGCAAGAACTGATAACACAAGACTGGATCTACAGAGGCTAAAAGATGAACGAAAGAATTTGGAAGCTTGGTGGAGAGATGTAGGAGATGGTAACCAACTTGTCCTGCTTTCCCTTGGAGTCTCCCATTTTAAAAAATAGAAGGTCTATGTCTCAGAAACCCAGGTGATCCCAGACAAGTAGAACTAGGGACCTTATAACAGAGAGCAGCAGGTCTTAAGTTATCTGGGATGAAAATCACTTTTTATTACCTGATTAATCACATACCCATACTTGTATAAAATATAATAATATATACCAGAATAATGAAATGAAAAAAGGCATATAAACAATAAACCTAGATTTTTAAATTAAATTCAACAGATATAAATTATTATAATAGAATAATTATTAATATGATTACCCTCACTTGCTTTACTTATGTGAGATCAGTTGCACATGGCTTGAACTTGGCCCTAGGTACATATCACACTGATTCAGACTGAAGATATGTTTCATAGTTTGAGGAAGGGAGAGGCAGTGTGAGCACCTTTATTCTGACAGGATGGATTGGAATAGAAAGGAATGTAGATTAGGATGCCAGCAGGGGAATGCAGGGTGGATCTGGCATGGATGGGCAGAACTCAGGTGTGCAAATGAAAGATCCCTGTATTAGGACTGAAGAAATGGAAACAGGACTGTATTAGTAAATTTTACATTACTGTGACAAAATGCCTTTCATAAGTAGCTTAAGGAAGGAGAAAGTCTTTTGTTTATAGCTTCAGAGGGTTCAGTCCCTGGTTTCTGGGTCCTATGCTCTTAGGCAGAGAATCATGGCAGCAGGAACACATGGAAGAGGAGGCTTTTCATCTCATGGTGACCAGCAAGCAGAGAGCAAAGGGGTTCGAGCAAGGTATGACCTTCAAAGGTATGCTCTCAGTGATCCACTTCCTCAAATTATGCCCTGTCTCCTACAGTTTCCTTTAGTACCCAGAATATGACTACCAGTTGGGGACCAAAGATTAAACACAGTAATTAGAAGGAGACATTTCATATTCCGTTGGTAATATATCATGTTTTTGTCAAGTAAAATCTTTGACCCTAAGTGATAAAATAAACAATACACATTTAAGAAGTATAAGAAAAGGAGAATGTAGAGATAAGAAGTGAGTGGGTTTTGGTTATCAACTACCAAATGTCATTCAAATTAAAGAAATCTTTGTAATAGACAATTAACTAGGATTATGTTTGGGCACTCACTACCTCAATTTTTCAACAATATGATGGCTTTTCTAACACTGTACCATAAGGTTGTTGTGATACATAAAAATATTTTTAACATGTTTATACACAATAATACTGATGTAGATTTAGCATGTAATATATGACTTTATAGATGTGTATCTAAATACATAGAAAGATGCCTATTATTTGGTAAAATAATTGACAAATAAAATGGTTGATGGTTATTCTTTGCTGATAGATATTAATAAAGTATCACAGCAAGCATCAATCCAACTTCTTTTGAGAAATATTTGTCTTTATAGACAGGCTGATTCATGGTAAGGTATGGAAAAAAATGATTCCAGAGAATCTCTCCTTCTACTGACTTCCATCTTCTTCAAGACTGTCAATACTGTATATGCTGAGTTCATGCCTGATTTTTCCATAATGGCTTCACTCCTTCTACAATAAATATGTATTGAAAGATATTCAGCAGCAGTAATCAGTTTGCCTTTATTTGTCTTGTGGATATTTAGACCCTTCTTTAGCATTATTACCAAAACAGTCATTTAATTGTCCCACAGTGCTTTTCCCTCTTTTCATTTGCTTGCTTTATTTTGCTATTTTTTCTTTAAGTATTTCATTTTGGTCTGTAGACATTTGCTTATACCTTTTGTTCAGTAATAACACTATGAACTGTGATTGATAACGGGCCTGTGCCATTCCTTCTTTGTATCCATATCACTTTGTTTTCTTCATTCATGCTCCACGCAAAAGGTGTCAAATGGCTGAGATATGGCAATAGGGAGACGAAACCAGTAGAACCTGGAGAGAGGGGACCATGGTGCCCATTGAAGTTCAAGAAGACCCCATCAGAGCATGGGACCTCTGGGTCATACAAAAGTTCAAGTTTATTTTAACTGTGATGGAATGCATTGAAAGACTAGTACATGATATTTACTGACTAAACTCATTTGAAGCATCATCCTGGTCTCTGTGTATAGACTAAGTAGCATACAGGAAGCAAGAACTTCCTTACCACTGAGAAAGATGCAGTGTTGTAACACATTCAGGCATTCTTTGCCAATCCTAGGTGCTCTGCAGATTCAAGGCAAAATTCTTCTTACTCTGTATTTTTGTAAGTTATTTGAACTCAGAGGCCACAAAGCTAGACAGAGAGGTCGGCAGAAGGACATTAGAAGCATGAAGAGATAACAGTAGTCTGATTGCCTGAGATACAAAGAAGTGGCCTCTCAGTGGCTGTCAAACCTTGAATACTCATCCTATCTTACTCTTTACCCCCATGCTTAAATTTCCCTTTACAGAGATTCCTCAGTTTTCCTATCTTTTTCTGGCCTCCCACTTATCAGAAACAAAAGATACCTACCTACCCAGGATAACATTAAGTCTCAATATTTGAAGTACCTTGTGAAGGTCATCTGCTTTATTGTTAATCTGTAAAATCCAGCAGTTTTATTTTTTTACTTCCTACACCAGTGCTTTTATGTTTGTAGATTCAGAAATAGTCTGTAATTATCAATGAAGTGGGATAACAGAATCCTGTTTAGTACATTGACATTTATGATATGGGCCAAATTACTTTTAATTAAAGCATTATAAAACAACCCACAGTCTACAAGTAAGATTTTTTTTCATGCAATTGTTGGCTTTGCAGACAGAAAACTATTATATGTTTCAAACATTATTTTCTATTCAATTATTTTCTAGAAGTAAGTAGAGGACTGCAGATCTGTGGGTAAGCTCTTAAAATTAAATTATCCCACCATACCACTGAAATTCTCACCTGTGAATAAGGGAACCGATCTAATGAATAAGAAACGAACCACAGAACTATCAATTATTCTTGGCAAACTAAATTATAGTCGCTATTCACTGCTCAAGTATAAGTGGTTTCGTCTGGTTTCAGATGTGATCAGTAAGAGTGACAGCAAAGAGAAAAAAGAAGATGGCTAAGGCTGATACCTTTGCATCACTAATGCGATCAAGCCATTAAGTCAAGGAAAGGATTGTGCACACTCCAGAGTTGTTTGCAGACAAGTAACATTTTACAAAGTCAAGGATATCTGAGTTTGCAGTCAAGCTGGATACGATGAAGGAAAGTGCATAAATTTACATGCCTCAAACTGTCAGCTCTTTCCATGTGCAGTGATCATTAAAAGTAGGTTCTTAATTTGCCAAGGAATCTTTGCTAATACACCTGCTAATTAAATTACTAATCATGTAATAATCCTTAATGTTACATTACCTGGAAAATAGAACGACAAGGTCATAATCACCCAAAGCATTATTTTAAAAGATTTGGGGAGAAACACTAAGTAAGCTATGCCTGGCTGAAGAGGCGAGAGGATATGAGGACATTCAAGTGGGCATAGTTCATTAAGCCACCTTTCCGTGCTATTCAGCATAGCATGTGGAAAAGTACCTAGCTCATTTAATACCTGGAGTGTACCATTCAGATGGCTAAACAAATGAGATTCATCCAGGCTTCGTCACCCTGTGGTTCACACTCCATTTGCTCTTTCCTTTGTACTAACATCTGCTACATCATTCTTACTATTTGAAGAACTCTTGTAAATGTTCCAACCAAAAAGCTGTGAGGCAGTGTTCAGACCCATTGACATGATATATGTCCTGTCATCTCTTTGAAATGGAAATGTGGGCACCTTTAAAATGCTGGGTAGTGCTTAGGCTTCAGAGAACACCTTTGCAATTTGGAAAAAATTAAACCTAAAGAGAACCAAATACGACTTCCCAAAACCTAAAGTCATGTTCCTGAAATCTCGTGTTACAGAAGTCTAATTCAGCAAAATAAAACTTCACACCCAATGAACACTCACAGTGAGAATGCATCTGGTATTTCAGATAACCCAATGTGCTGACTTTACAAACTCTTCCCAGGCCTTTAAATGAACCCATGAGCAAACACCCATCCCTGCCATTGTCCTTGGTGAGTTGCTGACACCAGACCAGAGCTGAAGCTAAGCCTTTTACTTCAATCCAAGACCTACATGGATGTTGTATGATAAGCTATCATGTTTTATAAATTAGTAAAGCAAATAGTGAGCACAGATCTCTTAAAAATTGTAATTAGCTGTCTTATTTTCTATAAGGAAAGTTCAAAGACAAAGAATTGCTACACTGTAGGTAAAGGAGGAGGGGAAAGATCCCTTTCAGATATCAATCTATGTAGTAATAGCAGTTGCCCCAGTAATCTAAACAATTCAGATTAGAATGTTTCTAGACTCCTTAGATGTAGTCAGACTGTTTATCTTGAAGGCAGTCATATTGAAAATAACTTTCTAAAAAATCTTCCCAAAGAATCATATCAAATATCAATAAAAATTCAACTAATTTGTAATAGTTATTATACAAATTAGGAGCTAGAGAGATGGCTCAGCAGTTAAGAGCACTGTCAGCTCTTGCAGAGGATCCAGGTTTGAGTCCCAACACCCACATGGCAGCTACGTATGGTCCATAACTCGAGTTCCAGTGGATCCGACTCCCTCTTCTGACCTCTGTGGGCACTGCACCACCTGGGTGCACCTACCTACATGCAAGCAATACACTCATACACATAAAATAAAAAATAAAATGTTTTACATTTTATTTATTTTGTTTTGTGAGTGTGGGCATACCTGTGAGTGAGCACCTGCTGAGGCACACCTGTAGTCAGAAAACAACTTGTGGGAGTCTATTATTTCCTGTCACCACATAGGAATCAAACTCCAGTTGTCAGGCTTGGTGGCAAGTGCCTTTATCCATTAAGCCATCTTGCCAATCCTAAGAATCAGCATCTTGTGTCTGGAAAAGAGGAGTAGTTTGGTTTATCTTGAAATGTAAGATGAAAAGAGATGGAAGGTGGATGTCAGAGAGAGAGAGCAGGGAGCAGAGAAGCCTGCCCATGAGCAGAGCCATGGAGAGAACTGGTTCCTCACCCTGTCAGTCATTGTAATAGTTCTCAGGAGAACAGATCAATAGAAAAAATGTGAAGCAGAGAGAACTCAAAGCTAATTATAAATCTATGGTAAGAGTCTCAGAGAGATGACAGTGACATGAATGTCAGTTTCAGGGTAGAGAATACAACAGATAAATATTTAGGAGTTTTAGGTGGAACTTCACAATAGATAGGAATGATGGGAGGGGCAGTGATGTTTCTCCTGTGGTCACTACCAACTGAGCAAGAGAACACAAAAGGACTATACTCAAGGAGAAAGGGGATACAGCAACTGTAGTCATTTGGGCTTTGTGCAATGTCCATGGGGTATAGCATGTAGACAACTTGGGCATGTGAGGTTCTTGGAAGAGGTAAGGCCTGAGATATCTTTTAGATTTGATAGCATGCCATTCTTTGGCAGTAGAAGTCATGGGATACTGCTGAAGTGAGAAGAGACATGGATAGATCATGTCAGGAAGAGGAGGAGGAAGAAGAGCAGGAGGAGAAGGGGAAGGAAGAAGGGCATGGGGAGGAGACGGAGGAGGAGAAGGAGAAGAAGGAAGAGGTAGGAGGAGGTTGTTTAAGATGTTTCTTTTACATTTTGTCTAGTTTATCAGTCATCCAGATCTATAGTACTTGAAGAACTGGTCTTGAGTGAGGTCCAGGAATGTATATTTTAAGCAGCTCCCCCAAATTATTACACATCTACAATAAAATTTGAGGATCCAGTGCTTTAAAAGAAAAGAATTTGCCACTTGCCATAGAGAGGGATAAAAATTGCTCAGTCCTTTTGGAAGGCACTGGCAGTGTTTACTAAAATTTTCGTTATTTTTGTTCAACTCCAATTTCTAGAAATTCATCTCAGAAAAAAAAATGCCCACATTTGTATAGATTAAAAACTACAAGTATCATCATGACAATACTTTATTTTTCTAATTGTAAAAGATGGTGAACAATCTGAATGTCTGTAACAGAATTCTTAAGGTATTCATTTCTCTTTGTTTACATCCTATCAGCAGATGGTAGAAAATCCCAGTAATGGGAGAAAATCCAGACAGAAGTATGGAAACCCTGGAGGGGAGTCCAGAGGGAACTGGAAACGATAAGTGCATAAAGAATTTCTAAAAGGATTTGTCTAGGCAAGGAAGGGGAGAAAGCAACAGCAAAATGAGCATAGAGCATCATTGGTAGGCTGTATTTGAAGTAAACAGATTTGAGCATCGTGTCAACAGATCAGATAAAAAAATGTAGAACAAAGAAAAAGGTGAATTAAGAGTGTTGAAACTGTCTCTCACATCCTCATTCCTGTCCCATTGATGACAAATAGAATGGATCTGGAATTGATCAAAGTGGCCATTTCATGCTCTGTCTGTACTCGAGGCATTGAGTACACTGCGTTTGGTATATGACTTCATGCTCACTAGACCACACAACACTCTTGTGTTACTGACTTTTGTAGTAACAGCCTTAGAAGGAAAAACAAAAGGTAAGCTATGTTCTCTCAAAGATTCAGAGTGCCAACCTGTTGTGGATTTTCAAGCATTGTGCAGTAATAATATTTATACTATGAAATACATAGTAATATTTGTACTATGAAATCATGTATCATGTGTTAAGTAACTTTAGAAAAAGAGGGTCAAAAGAATCCTCTATCCATCAAAAACAGAGTTGCCGGGACATCTAGTATGACCTTGTCTCAAAACAGAAAGTCAGATTCCAGGCTTTCCTGAAAAATGTTCCTGGAAGATGTCTATTTTAAGAGACATGGTTATAAGCTAGATCTTATTTTCCATAAAACAATTATCTCACAAATTGTTTCTCTGATAATAAATATTATAAAAATAAGTACATTAAAATGCATATCTCAGTCACTCAAATTTTTTACCTTTTGTGGTACTACAAAACCATGGCTCTGAGTAATAAAATACGATCATGTTGTATATGAATAGACAAGTGCTTTCCTAGCCCCCTTCCCCCATTAAAAAATTAAAATGCTGTGTTTAAATATTTTCTTTAATTTAAAATGTGTATTGAAATTTTTTTTCAGTAGAAATGAAAAGGAATTTTTTAGGCCCTAAAAAGCATTTGAGACATTGGGACTGGACTAATAATCTGACTGTGAAGCTGACACTATTTAGGAGTAAAATCAGCAGAAACAGTTTGCAGTAAGTATAAACTATATGTGAAAAATAGAACCACAGCTTTTTTAACTTCTATGTGTAGAATATTTAGATGCTCAGTAAACATGCTTGTCATTTTCTAGTAAGTGTGCATTTTTTTCCTTTGGTTTTCAATGAAAGAATCAGATACCCTGTATCCCTTGGGATCTGATTCTAAAATGCTTGTTCCAGTGACTCTTTCCTCCTGGAGTTGAAGAAAAGTAATTTATTGAATATCATGTTTTTGTATTTTTTTCAGTTATACTCTTCTGTGTCTTCTCTTAGCATCAAGGACATTTTCAAGAAAAAAATTAATAATAAGGAAATTACAAATTAAAACAGAAGAACGGTACCATTATACAATCTATAAATGTGGCAAAAAATAGTTGTGGACTACTGAAAAGTACTGAGGATCTGTGGTGTTCTTGTGGTACTGATTAGAAAATAGTATACTCAATGGAAATCCACCTGACAGTTCTAAGACTAATCACACTTAGGAATGCCATTAGGCAGAGAATTTCCATGCTGCCTACTGCATAGACAGCAAAGGCCAGAATGCCTGGTGCTTCACTAAAGTAGGCATGTGGTAGAGACAACTCCATATCCATTACTAAAGGAAGAGAGCGTGAAATATGTGTCTAATAGAAAGTTCTTCCTTAGCTGTAAGTAATAAACTATATGCATGGATATTAAAAGCAACAATATGTCCAAAAAAAGCCTACAAAATGAAATTTGTGTTATGCTGTCATTCAAGAATCTCAATATCTAAAATAATTCTATATGTTGTCAAGTACCCATATATCTAAGTAAAAATTTCTAATGAGTCATATATCTAAATAAATCTCTAAAATGTGGGCTAGAAAGACATTTGCTAAGTATAGTCAGAGGGATGCCTTTGCTGTTCTGAGTATATGATGTCAAAAATGGAGCTGAATATGTTTGTGTCTTTCCACAATGTCATAATTTATTGAATAACAATAGATTCACAAGCTACATTAAATCACTAAGTACTTCCAATATCAATTTATTTGTGTTATTGGCGATCACAGGCTCTTTTATTCCAGTCTTAATTACTAATATTAACTCAAGCCATATGTTGTTTCACATGGTAATGTGTGTGTGTTCATGCAGGTACATGTATGTGTTGCAGAATAGCTACAAAAGGGTTATATCAAAGCTGCAGAGGCTCTACTGAAGGAGACAGTTAATATAGGTACAAAGAGCCACTGCAAGCATCTGGCTAAGACACAGTCACAGCTCTTTGAAGACACAGATCCAATTAAGGCGAGGACAGGTGATACAAAGAGTCATAGGGCTGCCTGGGTCAGGAAGAATGACATTTGAGCTGAAACCCTTGGGACAACGTGGAAATTCCATCACCTGTCCATCCGATGACATGGAGTCTGATGCACTGGAGTCTGATGATGACACCACCATATCCCCGTGTTAGGTGCCACTAATTCTATGTGATCCATTGGAGGGGGAGTGCGTCCTTCAAGGTCCTGGTTTTATTTTATATGGTTTAGTTATGCCTGTGTGCCCATGTGTTCCTGATTTAATTCTCTAAGTTCAAAGGTGTTACTAGTTTACTCGAATGAATAAATTGGCTGTCAGTGTATGCGATGGTTTGTACTCAACAGATGGAGGTTGTTTACTTGCATAAACAAGATCCAAGATGAAGAGGCATTATGCCTCAGCAATCATACTGAAAATGAAGCCAATGTCTCCTCTAAAGTGGGATAATTTAGGGCAAGGCCGAGCCTGAAAGCCAGTGTTCCACCTAAGATGATGTAACTTGGAGCAGGGCGTGGCCTTATCTCCACAGGTAGTAATATATACATTACCCAGAACAAATGAGGAGAGTGACCATGACTGTTGTGTCATGAAATCACAGGTATAAGAAACTTAATTCTGCGACTTTATTGTGAAAGAATTCTCTATAAAACTAAATCTTAATGGAGAAACATCTTGACTGTGAAAAGCAAAGTTTACTCTGAAATGCTGGGGACTGAGTAATGATTCAGTGATGACAGACACTTGCTACTCTTCCAGAGGACCCAAGTTCCATTCCCAGCACTGACTGTGGGCGGATCATAACCATATGCAACTCCAGGGGACCTGACACCCTCTTCTGGCATCTGTGGACACTTGCACACATGCAGCATACATTCCCATAGAAAGAAGTACACATATACATACATATACATAAATTAAAATATTAAAAATTATAAAATATAATGCTAATGGAGGCTCTGGCTGCATGTCCTACCCTTGATGTACCCATGATTAAGTAAGAACTTACTGATTTCATCAGGAAGTGTCAACCCAGGACTTCTATTTTTTTTTTTTTTTTTTTTTTTTTCTTTTTTAATAGGGTCTCCCTGTAGCCCCAGCTGTCCTGGAACTCACTATGTAGACCAGGCTGGCCTTGAACTCACAGAGATCTGCCTGCTTCTAGCTCTCAAGAGCTGGGAGTACAGGTATGTGCTACCACGTCTGGCTTAAAATTTCTTATTTTTTTCAAAGGAGATGTCAAACTCAATTTGGAGGTATTGTCTTCCAATCTTGAAACACTGAATGTGTTAAAATATAATTGTAAAAGAGAATATAACCATCAATGGTGTTCAAATATAAGATGAATCTATGTCAAGTATTTTAGTTAATTGAGTTAAGGAGGAAGTGCAAGATATAACCACTAATTCAGAGAAGAATCCATAAAGGAAACACATATAGATCAGGATTGCTGAAATGAATTGCTTAGTACATGTAAATTTAGTCAATATCCATAGAGAAATAATCAACTCAATCTCCACTGGACACAATTTGCATTTCTATGAACAAGAATGATTTGCATCATTATCAGTATTCTACAGCTCACAGAGTTGTGAAATCATTCAAAGACAATGAAAAGCCGTTTCCATAGAATCAGATAGCCCAGGCAATGCAAGCTTTCTGTTAAAAAAAATTATGATTTTTGCTCTGTAGGTAGGTCATACAAGCCTATATTGTAGACCACAAATGTATACTATGGGTGTACATTTGGTTGCTAAGGCTTTCTGTATTTCTGGTATACCATGAAGAAAAAGTAATGTTTAATTTAATGATAGTCAGGGGTCTAAAGATTGTGGACAAGTTTCTATACCTCTCTTTTTTAAAAAATCTTTCCTTTTAAGGCTAGATAGGTAGCTCAGTGGTTAAAGGCATGTACTGCTCTTGCAGAGAACCCAAGTTTGGTTCCCAGTGCTCACAGTGGGTGACCCAGTATTGTCTGGGACTCCAGTTCCAGGGGACCCTACTCCTGTGCAGGCACTGCACTCACATGTACATACCCACACAGACACATAATTTAAAATAAACATTTTTTAAGATCTCTCCTTTTCCCATGTCATAACTCCTGTGTTTACCAGTGCTTACCTAAAAGCTGTAGAAACTGTCAGATAGATAGATAACAGAAATACAGGTGTTATCCCCAGTGTTAAAAAGAAGGTGAGATAAAATGCATAAAAACATAGCTGCCTGCATCTTGAGGAATTTACTTCTAGCTGAGCAAAGCCTGTCTAATAAGATTCAAGCACTCTGTGCCTGGGTGAAAGTGATAGCTTGTGTGACTGTGATGAGAAGCAGATAGAGTAGGCTGAAGAGGCAGCAATTTTCTCTTGTAGAGTAGTTTGAAAATTTGCCAGCTACTAGTCTATGGCTTCTCATTTATTTATTTCATTTTTATATTTATTTTATTTTGTGTATTTGGACAGGTTAGTAGATTCATACATGCCATGGCACAAGTAGGAGATCAAAGGACAACTTGCGGGAGTCCGTTCTCTCCTTCCACCATATAAATCCTGGGGGTTGAACTCGGGTCTTCAAGGGTTGATAGCAGGCTCTTTTACCCACTGAGCTATCTCATTAACCCCCTTTATTTTTTTAGCAGTAGGCAGAAACTGCTGCATTTTTAGCTTCAAAGTTACTTGTTCTTTTGCATTATTTAGTTTTTCAATGTCATGCCATCTTTCTAAATTTGGCTGTTTATGAGGTCCACCCTTTTCTGATTATAGCTCAGAGAGCTGCTTTGTGTTTCAGGGTAACTGGACTCATAAAGCAAAGTAAAATATGCAGTCTGCAGTGTGATCTCAGCTTTTTTCGGAAACCTGTGTTGGTATAAATCCCGAAACATTAACTTGATCTGAGTTAATTGCAGCCTTGAATTTAAAATACCTACTTCATAAATGTTCTCTCTGTGGGGTAATAATTCCTGCGGGCTCCAAACCATTTTGTCAAGGCATTAGGTGAGATACGTCGATATACGATCCAAGTACCTATTTCTAGAAAAGCTTTTGCTTTGCTGGTGAAATAATTTAATACTTGCATATTTCTGTTAATTTGAATGGTGTGACCTGTGGCAGCAGACACATTTAATCACCAGGGACAGAACTCACTATGTTAAGAATAAATTTATTCTGATTTAATGTTTGTCGTGAAATGTATGCCATCCACTTCCCCCAGTGTTTGGGTTTAAATCAGATTCATCTCTGTCTTGGAGCAGCAATGATGTGTGGACAGCTCCAATGTGCTTTTTCAGCAGTGTTTTCCTTCTGTCTTAAAACAAGAACCTTTCTACTTTGATTTCCCAGATTTCACTCAGCGTTGGTGTGTTGGTGCTGTTCTCAAAGTTATCCATAAACCCTGGATATGATCTCTGGTCATTATGACAAATTCTCATCTGATCTGAATTTTGGCTTAGAATTGTCTTTGTGTAGGGTGTGGCAGTGAAGCCTCCATAGAAACAAGTCACTTTTGGTTTAGGTGTTGTTTCCCCAGAAGATTGCTGGAGGCCTCCAGGGATCTGGGGCTCCAGGTTAGTAGGGCTGCCTTTCAGCAGGTATTCTTCATAGCTGAGTGAGGCACTCCACTGGGATTTCACAGGTCCCTCTATGAAGTGCCATTTCTCTCTGGAGCTGAGTGTTCACTGTTTTTGAAGGAGTGGAGTTCATTACTGACTATAGTTCTACTTTGAATCTTATCTTTCATGAAGGTTCTAGATGACCAAATTGGTAAGGCTAGACAATGAAAAGTTCGAAAAATTATTTAGTGGGTTTTTTTTTTGGGGGGGGGTTGTTTTGTTTTGTTTTCTAAGACAGGGTCTTGCTGTAGCCCCAGCTGCCCTGGAACTTGCTATGCAAACCAGGCTGGCCTCCAAGTCACAAAGATCCATCAGCCTCTGTCTCCCAAGTGTTGGGATTAAAAGTGTGTGCCACCATGCCTGGCTAGTGATTTAGTTAAAAAAATTAAATTTTCAGTATATCTGTATTCATTGTTTTTCTTTTTTTGTGTGACTACCTGGCAAGAAGCAGTTTACACTTCAAGAGGCTCATTCCATGGTGGCAGAGAAGACAGGACAGCAGGCCTCAGAGGCCCAGCAATAGAAACAGAGGCTGTTCCTCACACTGATCCCCACTCAGGAAGCAGAGTGAGTGGGAAGTGGGGCCAAGCTATAAAACTTCAAGGCTGCTTCCTCCTGCTCAGTTCCACCTCCTGAAGGTTCTATAATCTTCCTAAATGGCACCACCAGCTGGGGACAAAGTGCTGTCACCGGAGTCTATGGGGCACTTTTCACATTCAAATCGCAACAGCATCAATTTATAGCTTTTCCCCTGGTGGTGGTATTGATATTTCAAACCCCATTTTTGACTCTGCCGGGCATTGTGGGACATCTAACAGTATCTTTGGCCTCTGCCCCTTAGATAGCAGTAGCTCTCCCTTTTTCAGTTGTGATAACAAAATGTAATTTTTGGAAATAGTCAAATTACCTCCTTCCCCTTAACCAACGGTTAAATTCAATTGAGGTTGTAAAATGTTAAAACTGTCATCCGCTACTTCTCTAAATCTGATAAGTGAACAGTGAGGAATTTACCTCACTGAAAAGTAAAAAGAGAAATGTACCTCTTTTGAGTAAAAGCAGGGACCAATATGATATTATCTGGGAGTAATCCATTCCCTTTTAACACTAATTTTATAGGAAGCGCTGAGTCCTGACTATTATCATTGTTGCACACTCTAGTCTGATTCTTAGCCATTTCCTTTTGTTCATTACTATGCCATGAGTGGTATATCCATGTAGACTTTTCTCACAGATTGATAATTTGATCTAAGCATGAAATTTATATGGCTATTCCATGGCAGAGAGCAGCCCTTTTGGAAACAATGAACAACTGATTTTGTCTGCATGCATCTCTATCATGTTAATTTTTTCTCTCTCATAAACCTGCACAGAGCTTTTTTCAAACAGGGCACAGTTGTGAATTCTGTGTCAAATAATGGAGTCCAGCTATTTGTCTGAACTAATCAGCTCCCCTATTAGGTCTGCCCATTAGTCTAAATTCTTCCTCATTACAGAAGATTTCAAGAGTGTAAACATTCTCCCCTAGTTTAAACCACAAAGAATGTCAAACTGAGCATTTATGATGCCTTTGTGCAAACAATGCAGTCGTGGTGGTAGCTTAAATAGCTTTCATGTGGCTTACATCATCAGAATACAAAATGTGTTTGTATTAAAATCATATATTACTTTAATTCACCTCTGGGGCCAGGAGCAAGCCATAGATTTAAACATTATTAAGAAGATGAATCAGGTTTCTACTCATTCTGTTGGTACACAGCCTTTTGTCCAGAGAGAACCTAGATTTAATGGCACTTTTATCTTTCTAAATTATATTCAATTTGTTAAGAAAAACAAAAATAGTAAATTATAATAGAAAGAGCTGGGGACTGTCCTAGTTGCTTTTCTGTTGCAGTGTTAAATTAAAAAAACAAACAAAACAAAACAAAAAAACACTGACCAAAACTAGCTTGGGGAAGAAAGGATTTATTTCATTTTAGAAGTTACAGCCTTGATGGAGGGAAGTCAAGACAGGAACAGAGGGCAGGAACCTGGATGCAGGAACTGAAGCAGAGACCTTGGAGGACCACTACTTATTGACTTTCTCCCTCTGATTACTCGGCTACTTTTCTTATATAGTTCTGGCCCACCTGCTCAGGGATGGCACCACCCATAGTAGGCTTGGCCCTCCTACATCAACGAACAATTAAGGAAATATCCCGCAGGCACACCTATAGGCCAGATTGACGGAGGAAATTCTTCATTTGAGGCTTTTTTCTTCCTGAGTGACTCTAGTTTGTGTCAAGTTGACAAAACCAGAAAGCGACTTGACCCTTCCTTTCAGAATTCTGGGCTCACTGAAGCCAGCACCAAAGCATCCTCAAGTTTATGAAGTGAAAAAAGGTGAAGTCTAGTTACCCTCATCTAAAGACAGGACATGGTATCTCAGTGCTGCTCTTTTTTCCCTATGGAAGACTTCAGTTTGGAAACTATAGGCTCCAGATTCCAGGTTAAAAGAAACCTTTGCTACATCAGGGAGAAGACTGGGGAGGGCATACTGTGATTGTTAATGTGGAAGTGTCACCTGTCCCACACCACTCTCACCTTCTCAATCAGTAGTCCCTCTTACCTAATTACATGATTCTGAGAAAACCTAATGAGGTGCTGTCAGATTTGCACTAGAGTGATTTTAAATGTTATCATAGTAGCCATGGTGATGGTATATAAATGGACAAAACACCAGAGAGCTGGAAAAATGTCACCATTACACCCACAGTCACTCTCTTTTAGCATAGGCATGAAGTCAGCATATTTTAAGCTTTTTGGGTCTACAAGAAAATGGAACTTTTTGGTAAAAGTAATTGTAATGGGGAAGTTTTAAGTCCTACTGTTACGGATGATCTTTATTACTTTTTAATTAATTCATCTTTAAATGGTGAGACAGAAGGTTGCTGTGTCATTGGGGGTGTACCTTTGAAGAAGACATTGGGACCTTGACACCTTCCTTTCATCTCCTAGATGCTTTGAGGAAAGCATCTTCCTCCACAATGTGCTTCTGGAAGGAAGAACAGGATTCTGACCTGTTTCTGCATAGTTTTTCAGCTCTCCAAGTATTGGTGTTTGGCTTTTCAAAGGACTTGTAAATACTGGCTTTGCTGCCAAAACATTTTTTAAGTAATTTTTCTATTTTAATTATGCTTACTATAGCCCCGTGGGGAGCTGAAATGATGGAGTGATTTTTCATGTGCAGTTAGTGAAAAAAATAATCTAGAAACAAAATAATTGTCATAATCACAAATTCTAATTATTGATGAAGCTGCCATTTAATTTTTTAAGATTTATTTTATTTTCTAATTATGTGTATGTGTGTGTTTATATACTTGTAAGTAGTAAGGTACCTTGAAGTCCAGAAGAAAGTGTTGGTTTCCTGGGAGCTAGAGTTACAGGTGATTGTGAACCTTCTGACATAGGTGCTGGGAACTGAACTCAGGTCCTTTGCAAGAACAGTCCATATTCTTAACCCCTGATCTATCTCTCTACTCTATAGAGCTGTCACATATAAGCATGAGATTAAATCTCACTTCTTGAGGAAATTATACAGTAAAATACAGCATACTGAGTCCCAAGGGTAACAAATTTAGGGCAGAAAGAAAGCATTGTGGAATTTTCCACCTCTTCACATGCTTTGATAAGAGGCTGTTTTCATCTATCTTCACATCTGTGGCACAAAAGCAAGACAGAACATGAGCTGTTTCTATTTCCATAACTATTTAAAATTTCTTTAAAGAAACATATATCAGGCAGTCATCTTTTATCCCAGCAATTCAGAATAGGCTTAGAAAATATATAGTTGGTGTGGCTCACCAGAATCTTGGTGTGTTTAGGTTGATATAATAAAATACTGTAACTACAGTGGCTAATAAACAATATAAATTTATTTCTTAAAGTTCTGGAGGCTGGAAATTCCAAGATCAAGTTGCTCATTATAAAATAGTACCTAAATGTCACCCAAAAGCCATTAAGTTGGAAGACTTAGTAACCAGCCTGTGTCACTATTGAGGGGGAGTTGAGTAGAGGCTTAAAGGGGTGAAGCCTGGCAGAAGGAAGTGAAGTCATTGGGGGTTTGTCATCAAAACCCTGTTTTGTTCTCTCATTTTGCACCCTGCTATAATAAACCAGGTGGCTTCCTGTACCATGCTTCTTTCACAAGGTACTGAGTGACCATGGGCCCAAAGCAACAAGGTTAGCTAACCATCAGCTGAAACCTGTGTGCCAAAATACGTCTTTCCTTCTTTTAAATTGACTGCCTGTTTTGGTTACTATTGATTATCAACTTCACAGGATTTAGAATCAACTAGAAGACAAGCATGTGTTGTACTTGTGAGGGATTATCTAGATTAGGTTCTCTAACCCTGGGTTTGCCTTGATTACATTAATTCATGTGGAAAGAC
This sequence comes from Nannospalax galili, assembly GCF_000622305.1. Lineage (NCBI taxonomy): Eukaryota > Metazoa > Chordata > Mammalia > Rodentia > Spalacidae > Nannospalax > Nannospalax galili. The sequence goes on from NW_008336930.1 coordinate 1,424,497, forward strand.
TCACCCTTAGCTTGGGTTCTGCACTGCATGAAAAATAGCTAGCAGAGCATGAGTATTCCCTTTCTTTCCCTAGTTGCAGATGCAAGGATGACCTGCTGCTTCAAGCTTCTGCCACTTTGACTTCCCCACCATGATGGACTGTACCCATGAACTGTGCCAAATTAAATCTTTCCTTCTTTAGGTTGCTTTTGTCTGATTTCTTGTACAGCAATGAGAAAAGAAACTAAGACAGCACCTTAAGTATTTTGTTACAGTAATGGTAAGCTGACACAGTGCAGTGAAGAGTTTAGAGCCAAATTAAATCTTTCCTTCTTTAGGTTGCTTTTGTCCGATTTCTTGTACAGCAATGAGAAAAGAAACTAAGACAGCACCAAGTATTTTGTTACAGTAATGGTAAGCTGACACAGTGCAGTGAAGAGTTTAGGTGTGTGAGAACATCATACACAACATATACTCACAATATCTTTACACGGCAGGAGAGATGAGTGAGCTCTCTGGTGACTCTTTTATAAGAACATGAATTCTACTTATGGGGGCTCCAACCCTATCACCTCTCAAAGAGTACCTTGGGGATATTTCAACAGATTAATTCAAGAGACAGCATTTAGACCATGGCTACTACCCCATTTAGAAACTATGAATATGACAAATATTGCAAATTGCCTTTTGCATACATTTTTGTGATTCTTCTTTTCATTCTTTTATATTTTTATTATTTTTATTTTATGTGTATGAGTGTATTGCCTACATGCATGTAAGTGCACCTGTGTCACTCAATGCTTGTGGAGGTCATAAGAGGGAGTCAGATCTCCTGAAACTGGAGTTATAGATGGTTGTTAGCTATCATGTGGGTGCTGGGAATCGAACCTAGGTCCTCTGCAAGAGCAACCAATGCTCTTAAATCTCTCCAGCCCCTGATCCTACTTCTTTTCAACCTCAGTGTTGGCAAAGTTTCTAACTCTATATTAAAGTTGGCATGTGTGGGGTTACCATGCCACATTACAGTTAATACCTGAATAAAACAATCTGACTCTTAATTTTAGTTTTTAAGAGTGGACCTGCACTCAGAGGGGACCCATTCTCCCAGATGTCTCTTGGAACTCTGTTCTGGAACTGTGTCCCAGAGTCAGGCCTTACCCATACTTTTATTCAAAACCATTTATCTAGCTTTAATTCATGGAACTACAAACTTAGATCTACTC
>NW_008336930.1:1426112-1426744 GCF_000622305.1 Nannospalax galili
GGAACTACAAACTTAGATCTACTCTATCTTATCAGACAATCTTGCCTGACCATCCCTAGACCTAAAACAGCTCATACACACAATATCAAGCAATTCTTCTCCATTTTCATCATTTCCAATAAAGTTGCATATGCAACCTTTCAGCATTTTGATATGTTAATTCTCAAGCATACCCTTATTCATTCACTATCTTTGGGTACAGCAGCAAACTGAGATTCCAAGGAATCAAGGTCAGCTGCCCAGGTCACAAGGGAACATGGTTCAGTGAGCTTGTATTAACTTTTTGGTTGTGAGGTTAATCACAATCATTAGTCCAGATTACGTTCATTTTATAAAAGTCTTTCCTACAAGCCTGCAGAAAGAAACTAGTCTACCATCCCAGAAATAGGAAAGAATGACTTATATCTAAAAGTATATCAGCATGCTACCTTAAAACACACTAATAGGCAAAAATTTTATCATTATTTTCTAAATGCAGGGGTGATACAGTGCTTCCTCACTGTATCAAGACATGCTGCTCATGTCTTATTTCATGTGAGCTGTGCCCTGTGTGATTCTGCAGTGGATGAAATTGGTATGGCTCTTAATATAATTATCAATCTTAACCTAATTAAAATGCAAACTTTGGAGCC
>NW_008336930.1:1427412-1478656 GCF_000622305.1 Nannospalax galili
CCTACTCTTCACTGGGTGCTTCTAGGTCTCTGCTTTTATCAATTTCCTGATGACATCAGTTGTCCTTTTTCTCTTGTTATCAGCAGAGAACTAGAACAGACCAGCAGAGAACAGACCAGCAGAGAACCAGCTTCAATAATAACACCAACACCCAGCAATTCATGGTGAGAGGCCAGATAGAGCAATGTTGGACAACCTAGATCCACAGAGTAGTCCTCCTCCTACTTAAAAGGTGTGTGAAAACTGGCACGTAGTATAACATCTTGTTTTTCAGTTTTCTCAGATACAAGATATAATAAGAATCCTAACACTGGAATTGGAATTTCAGTGACAAATATATTTATAGCCCTAGAACAGTGCCAAGACTCATGCCAAGTAGGTGAGAAATATGAGTCCTCATTATTACTAGGGTTAGTGTTTCATTAGTAAGGAAGTCAATAATAAACACTAAATGCCTGTGGGACAAAGCTTTTGTACCATCTATCTCTGGATTATCATCTCCTTGAACAAAGTGACAGTGTCTGTCTGATTCCGCATCATGCAGACAGCTCTTTGGATTTGCAGGTTCCACTCATGTGAATTCCACCAACCATAGGTTTAAAATAATCAGAGAAAATGTTTCATCTGTGCTGATCACGTACAGAGTTTCTTGTCGTGATCCCTCAAACAATGCACTATAACAAGCATTTACATAGCATTTGCATTGTATTTAATATTAAAAGTAATCTAGTGACAATTTAAAGTATATGGGAGGATGTCTGTAGGATATATGTAAATGCTGTACCATTTTATGTTAAGGGACTTGAGCATTACAGATTTGGGCATTGGTGGGGGAGTCCTGAGAACAATATCCTGCAACTACCTAGGGATAACTGTATTCATATCTGTGAATAAATAAATGTAAAGAAAAATGACAAAAGAAAAGCATAAATAATAAGAAGACACAGAGAAGTATGCATAATGAACTGGTCTACCTGAGAATCTTTCATATTGGCTCAGATTGAACTCCTCGCTCTGCAAGTACTTTATGTAGGTGTGTATGCACAAGCACATGTGTATGTGTGTGTGTGTATTTGTATTTATGTGTGCTTGTGTATGTAGGTGTGTGGATATGAATGTTTGTGTAGTGTATGTGTATGTGTTTGTATGCATGTATACACAGATACACAAGTATGTGTGTATGCTTGCATATAGAGGTCAGAAATGGGCATCGGATATCTTCCTCAATTGCTTTCCACCATACTTTTTCAAGACAGGGTCTCTCACTGAACCGAGAGTTTACCAGCTTGGCTAGACTGACTGGCTAGTGAGTCCTATGGATCCTTCTGTATCTGCCTCCCCAGGGCTGGGATTACAGATGTGCACTGCAGTGCTTGACTTTTTACATGGGTGCTGGAAAGCCAAACTCAGGTCCTCATCCTCATGCTTATAGGGAAGCACTTTATCAACAAGATCATTTCCCCTGCCCTGTTCCATAGGCTTTTAAAATCACAGCAATTATCCTAGCCTATGATATGAGAGTGCTGCTTAAATGTTGTTCTTTTCATGGAAAAGAATTACAAGAATAGGGAATGAGTTGAGTATTTCCTAGAAAGGCTAATGTGTTATCTGAACAAAGAAAGAATAAATCGGCAATTACATTGAAAATTGTTTATTTACTTTGTTTTTAATAAATTTGATTGACAGGTCTACTGTCTAAATGTGAGCCTTACCATGTTTGCCCTCTCTCAGCTCTGTGGGGTATCTACACAGATTCAGAAAGTACCATGAAAAGGCAGACAGCACAGTGTCTAGAGAATGCAGGATGTCTTCTTCTCTGTGTGGCAGTTCCCTGTGTGCATGTCAGCCACCACAGAGCACCAGGTTATATGCTGGGGATTCAGCAAGGCCACTTGAACAAGGATAGCCATAAAATAAGGTCAAGTAATTACAGTAAGCAAAGAGTCTGATGACTCTATCAGATCCACTTACCTTTCCCGTAATTCAGACATGTACTTGAGAGGGCAAGACTGACATCAGCACAGAGCAGCAGTTGATAAACATCCAGATTGAACTCCTCGCTCTGCAAGTACTTGAGAGGGCAAGACTGACATCAGCACAGAGCAGCAGTTGATAAACATAATATGTCATGTGGCCCCATAATACACCTTCTAGAAGTAGAACCCAAAACTCCATTTTGTAACAGTGCCAGAAGGGCCCTCATTTATTTGCCTTGATGGCTTTTCCCTTTATCAAGCTGATTGCTGATAAGGGTTGCATTCAACTGCAAATGTGCCAGTCACTGAAGTCCTGAAGCCCTGTTGCTTGGTGATGATGTCTAAATCGATATGTTAATGGATTCTTTTCTCATGTTCAAAAGAGATGAAACTTATGATAAAGGTAAGCACTCACCCAAAAACTGGTCAATGTTGCAGGACAGTGATGGACATATGTGTACTGAGTGCATGAGCATGCATGGGTGTGAACAAGCATGTGGTAAGGCCAAGGATGGAGCTGAAAATCAAAGAGACAGGAGACAGACAGCCTAATGCATCAATAGAAAGGTTATGACCATCAATGAGGAGAAAAATCCGATCATTAAGGTGAAAGCTCTTTTAATTTTTCTTTTTAAAAATAATTTATTTTATGTATATGAGTATATTACCTGCATGTATGTAAGTGCGCCTGTGTTGTGCAATGCCTGAGGAGGTTGGAAGATGGCGTTGTATTCTCCTTGAACTGGAGTTACAGAAGGTTCTTATCCATCAGGCGGGTGCTGGGAACAGAACCCAGGTCCTCTGCAAGATCAGCCAGTGCTCTTAACTGCTGAGCTTTTTCTCCAACCTGTGAAAGTTCTTTTAAAACATAAATTGAAGCAAATAAGTAATCAAGTCTGAGCTGGAGAGATGGCTTAATGGTTAAGAGCATTGTCTGCTCTTGCACAGGACCTGGGTTCAATTCCCAGCACCCACTTGGTGGCTAACAGTTCTCTGTAACTCCAGTTCGAAGGGATCTGATGCCTTCTTCTCACCTCTGCAGGCACTGCACCACACAGGTGCATTTATGTATATGCAGTAAATACATTCATACATATAAAATAATAATAAAGTATTTCTAAGTAATCAAATCTTTTCTCCAGATTTTAGTGATCTCTAAGCAAACCTGTGACTCATTCTTTCTTTCTTCCAAACAGTATATATGCATCCATGCACGGACTATTTTTGTGAGGACCTACTCCAGAGTTTGTGCCAGAATTGCTTGCTGAAAACTGGACAGTGTGGAGTTTTCTCCAAAACACTGTTTATAACAGATGCCAGGAGAATTTTCCTGAAATTCTTGTGTAGTTGACTCTTAAAATCTTCATATGCTTGCATGAACTTCAAAGAGACTATTCTGAAATAGGACCTGGGTTCTCTTCAAAGACAGCATCCCCAACAGCAAGAATTGTGTATGAGTTTGGACTGGTTGGTGGCATGATTCTTCTCAAATTCTACTTCTATAAAATGTATTGAACTGGGGGTGGTGGCACATATGTAATCGCAGCACTTGGAAGGGAGAGGACCACAGATCTCTGTTTTCAAGGCCACAGTGGTCTACATAGCAAGTTCTAGGCTAGACGAGACTACATAGTGAGATTCTGCCTCAAAAAATAAATAACAAAATAAAATAAAAGACTTTGACATTTAGAGATGAGTTCTGTGATAGAATACCTGAGTCCCTTACTGTACTGATGTGATTGATCTGACGCTCATGAGTTTCCATGAAAAGTTCGCATCTTCTTCAATGTCTCAGTGGATGACCATCTCATGTAAGTTCTTCTTCAGAACTAGACACAAAATCAAGACTATTCCCCATTTCAATAATTAAAAAGTAAATAAATTAATTGACAATGCCATTCCTGACACATACTAATGAGTATAGTTGTGGTTTTATCAAAGAGATTGAAATTAATTAGAAGAAAAGTTTAGGAATTAAAGAGTACTTCCCTTGGTTTATGAAATACCCATTGATGACTCTCCAGTCAAGGCACTTCCACATGTTGAAAACGCAAGGCAATACCTGCCTCTATTTTATTTACTTTTCATTCCTTAAACTTGTCTCTTCACTTGCTGTCTTCTCGGAAGCAAACCTTCTCTTTTTTTGTGAATTGTGATTAGACATTCTCCTTCTGTGGTTATATGTAAACAAGATGTACTTATACACTGCAATATCTGATACATACCACAAAGTGATAGGTATCTGCAGTTCAAAATGGATAAACCTTAAAAGCATCATGGTAAAACAAGCCAGAAAAAAACCCCCACAAATATTATTATTCTATTTATGTGATTAGTCTATAGTAGGCAAATTCATGGATATGGGAAGTGAAATAAAGGCTACCAGGGATTGGAGTGGAGGACATAGTCAAGGGGAAATTATTATTTAAGGGGCATAGAATTTACATTAGGGATTACAAAATTTTTCTGGAAATGGATGATGGTGATGATTGTACAACATTGTGAATGAACTTATGTGAGTTAAAATCATCACTCAGGAGGCAGAGGCAGGCGGATCTCTGTGAGTTCAAGGCCAGCCTGGTCTACATAGTGAGTTCCAGAACAGCTGGGGCTACAAGGAAACACTGTCTCAAAAAGACCAAAAAAAAGATTACATTATATGTATCTTATCATAATAAGATCATTATGGCTGGGCATGGTGGTGCATGCCTTTAGTTCCAGTACTTGGGAGGCAGAGGCAGGTGGATCTCTGTGAGCTCAAGACCAGCCCAATCTCCATAGTGAATCCAGGCCAGCTGTGGCTACAGGGAGACCCTGTCTCAAAAACACACACAAAAAAAAAACAAAGAAAATGATTATTATGAATCAATACTGAACCTGACTATTAAGCAAAGAAATTGAAATTATTCATTTAATGAGTAGACATAAAATATAATGCTCAATGCTAATAGCCTTGGAGTTGCATTGCATAGACAGAACACACTATTGATAAGAAGCAATTCATAGTAGAGAGTTGGAAATAATTTGGGACTAGGCCTTGTGAATTAATAACATTGATTTTTTTTTTTTTTTTTTTGAGATGGCATCTTACTATGTATCATAGGTTACTGGCCTCCAACTTGAGATCCCTCTGCTTCATCATCCCAGGCCATGAGATTATCTGTGTGAACCCCCACACCAGCTCTAAGAATATTGATTTTTTTTGAGTAATTTAATTTCACTAATGAAAGTAACTTGAGTGAAGACAGAGATTTATGCATTAATTGTTCCTCCAAGTTCTTAATCATCATTTATTGTACTGTTGTTAAGTCCTTATGAAGCAACTGGGTACCGATGCTGTGTCAGCATTTAACAAGGTGTATTTTCAGTGCTGCTCAAACCTTCTAACAGGAATCAGGGAAAGGTCATGGGCACACAGTTGGAAAGGTGAACTGATTTCATCTGCTTCCCCTACCAAAATATATAATATGTAATATTTTATTTTGTTTTTGGCTTGCATGTATAGTGTTAGAGATGGTTATAGTTCATTAGAAATATTTATAGTTCATTAACATACTGACTTCTATAACAGTATCACTTCGTAACTCATAAAAATTAAGAAGTTTCACAATAATGCATGCACGCCCCATACATAGGGACATTCTCATGAATGTTTTCAAAGTCCTAAGATTTCCATTATAATGTTTCTAAACCTTTAATCATTTTCAGAACTACTGGTTTGAAATCTGACCCTTTACTTCAAGCCATGACCCTTCCATTTGCTCTCTGTGGGTGGAACTAAAAATCTGAAGTCATGGAGATCATACACACAAAATAACCTTTCCATTCCAGTGTAATAGCCTTGCTTAGCAGAATCTTTTCAGCAAGTTATTGAAGATTTGGAGCTTAATGTTGAGAACTTATAAAGTGGAACAGAAAACTGAAGAGAACTGGCTTTATGTTGGTGTTAAATAAGATTGTGTGTGTCCAGCAAGACAGCCCAACAAGCAAAGGCCTTTGCCTCTGAGCCTGATTTCAGTCCTAGGACCACATGGTAGAAGGAAAGAAATGATTCCTATTGACATCCACATCCATTCATACACACACACACACACACACAGAGAGAGAGAGAGAGAGAGAGAGAGAGAGAGAGAAATGTAATTTAAAATTAAAATGGTAAGATCATTGCTATTTCAGTACTTCACAGTCTTTTCATAATGATACATTATACAGATTTATGTCCATAAATTTCAGGCCTAATGTCCTGAACAATTTGTCATAATTAATGTTCCAGTATTGTGGCCTATCATGTTACAGAACTCCTATGAATATCGTATAAATTCAATGATAAGCTTAATTTCTTTAGTATGTTCACAAAGATTTTATTTATTAAGTTCTTAAGAAATTAGACATACTCACACTTTTAAAATTCTTTATGTAAGAAAGAAGCAACCTTTCCAAATTGTTAATTTTATTCTCGTGGGATTGAAGTGATAGAGAAAATTAATTGTGAAGTCTTAGTTCATTATTTTTGTTAGCATAGAGTTACGTAGGTGTGTTATCTTTTGACGCACATAAAATATTTGACACAAATTTCATAAATAATATGAACCAAATAAATTACATGTAATCAATAAGTTATTTAATTTTTCACTCTTTTGGTAAGACTCGGTGTGATCACAAAATATATTTCACACACTCTACATCACAATAATCTACATTAGTACTTTCTAGATCCTTCATAGTGAAGTAATCAAGTCCATTTGTGACTGCAGACAGCTCACTCTCTTCATGTAGGGAAGCAAAAATAACTAATCAAGTAAATGTATCCTACTAGGTAGTGACGACCACTGTGGAGAAAAGCAAAACAGGGTAAATGTATGCTGAGAATAGCAGGAAAGAGTTACAGTTTTATATGAGATGGTCAGAGTATTCTTTTCACTGATTGAAGATATTTATTAACACCAATAGATTTTCTGCCTCTCTTCTGTTTATACAAAGCTATAAAATAATCCTTCCTCAATCTTAGTGTCTTAAAATGAAAATACTTATTTTGCACATGATTCTACAGCTTTACTTGGGTGCTGTGACGATGACTACTCTCTTCTCAGCTTCCTGGACAGCTGACAGTTTAGGGCAGAACAATACAAAACACCCTTACTTAAGCATCGTATTTGTGAGTTAGGAAGACTCAGGAGCCTGGGGACTGGAGTGATGAGGACTCCCCAGCTCGATATCTTATATGTTAGCCAGACAGAAGCTGTGACCTAGTCTGGAAATTCACACACCACCACCTTTGCTATGTTCTATGGGCAATTGTAGTTACACACATGCTGAGCTCAAAGGGAGAAGAAATAAGTAAGAGGCTGTAGAAAACAAAAAAGAATAAAAATGTTGCTGTGGTCATTTAGCAATGCCACAGGATCTCCCATTTTATGTGACAGGAATGGTAGGGAGTGCAGCTCCACTGCAGCACCCATCCTGGACCCCTTATCCAAGGTGTGGAGAGAAACTACTATGGAGTCATATGCAGCTTTGCCTCCACATGTGTCTGTGTTGCCAGGCGTGGTGGCACACGCCTATAATCCTAGCACTCAGGAGGCAAAGGCAGGTGGATCTCTGAGTTCAAGGCCAGTCTGTTCTACATAGTGAGTTCCAGGCCAGTTGGGGCTACAGGGAGACCCGGTCTCAAAAAAAAACAGAAAAAAAAAAGAAAGAGTGACTAATGTACTAATGTTCTGACCCTCAGTACAATCACAATGCTTCCATTTCACAACATTATTTTATAGTGTCTTCCTTTGTATATGCTTATAAAAAAAACGAGTAGACATGTAGAACCTTCCCAAGAACTATATGTGAGAGACCAGCTTTATGGAAACTCATATATATGAAACTGAAAAACAGTGTACTGGATAGCTTTAGTGTCAACTTGGCACACCTGGTTTGAGGGAGCCTCAATTGGGGAATTGCCTCCATAGGCCTGGCCTGTGGTTGTGTCTGTGGGGCATCTTCTTGATTGTTGAGTGATGTGGGAGGGCCCAGCCCACCGCGGGTGGTGCCATTCCTGGGCAGGTGGGTCTGTGTTGCATAAGAAAGCAAGTTGAGCAGAGGCCAGGGGTCAAATCAGTAAGCAGACTTGGTGCCCTGTGCTCCAGGTCCTGCCTCCTAGTTCCTGCCCCAAGTTCCTACCTTAGTCTCCCTGATAAACTGTGACCCAGGTGATGGAAGACAAATAAACCCTTTTCTCCCCAAGTTGGGAGTGGTCAGAGTGTTTTGTCACAGCAATGGAGAAACAAACTAAGACAAAAGTTGGTACTGAGAGCGGGGTACTGCTGTAACGGAACTGACCTTGGTGTTTTTAGGAGGATTGTGGAAGTATTCGGGACTTTGGAGTAGAAAAGCCATTGAGTGCTTAGAGTTTGTTGCTGTGGAGCTTTGAACAGTTATGCTGAAGAGTTGTGAACAATGGAGGTTTGGCTTGTGAAGCTTCAAAGGTAAGCAGAGACTATCAGGACTGTTTGTGTGATATTTTGAATTAAGAATCTGTGGTTTCTGATGAGCTGAGGCTGAAGAATCAGCTGTGATTAAGAAGAGACCAGAACCTGAAGTAAAACCTTTGCTTTACTGGGACAACTGATACTGGTTAGCTGGGGCTGAAAAATCAGCTGTAAGTAACAAGAGACCAGCATCATCGTGGTGAAATCTTCTGGGGGGAAGTATTTCCTCAGGGTCCACACACAGAGGCTGTGGTTAAGAGGGGACCTGAGCCTCCATCTCAGGCTGAAAGCAGGACTTGGTAATGTGTAAGAGTCTCCTTCATGGTTCTGGTGTTGAAAGCATGATGGGGTCACAGAGAGGAACTGAGACTGTTCATTCTGAGAGGCCAGGAAAGACCATAGGTGAAACTGCAGCTTCATTTGCAGTGAAGACCCCAGGATTGAAGGGGTCATGGAGAAAATCTGAGGCTTTCCACCCCAAGAGATAAGAAAAGGCTATTGGTGAAGGTGTAGCCTCAGTTTCAGAGGAGACCCCAGCTTTTTGGAGATGCCAGGACCACAGGACAACCACCAAGGACAGCAGCAGGTGTGGAATGGAGTGGTCCTGGGTCTTTGAAACAAGCAGTGTGTGCTGTGAACGGCAGAGTCAGAGAGGTGGAGCTGCCAAAACCCTTTGGAGCCAAGAAGATCATGAGTGAATGCCAGATGTTCAGCCTTGAGCTACTTTGCTGGACTTTGGTTTTGCTTAGGTGTGCCCTATTCTTCCCTTTGAAACAAGACAGTACTTATTTTGGATTTTATAGGAGTACCAAGTTAAGAGACTTTTAAAAAAGACTGTGGACTTTTAAGTGTTTGGATTTTTTAAGGACTGTGGGCCTTTTAGGTTGTACTCTCTTATATTGTGATATTGATGTTAACATCATATACTGGGATAAGAACTGGAAGGGTTATGGTGTAATAGTGATATGTTTGTGTGTCAGGTTGACAAGGGGTCAATTGTGCTGGATAGCTTTAGTGTCAACTTGACACACCTAGTCTGAGGGAGCCTCAACTGGGGAATTGCCTCCATAGACCTGGCCTGTGGCTATGTCTGTGGGGTATCTTCTTGATTGTTGAGTGATATGGGTGGGCCCAGCCCACTGTGGGTGATGCCACCCCTGAGCAGATGGGCCTGTGTTCCATAAGAAAGCAGGCTGAGCAGGGGCCAGGGGAGCAAGCGAGTAAGCAGCGTTCCTCCATGGCCTGTGCTCCAGCTCCTGCCTCCAGGTTTCTGCCCTGAGTTCCTATCTTGGACTCCCTGATGAACTGTGACCTGGGAGATGTAAGCTAAATAAACCCTTTCCTCCCCAAGTTGGTAGTGGTGAGAGTATTTTATCACAGCAATGGAGAAGCAAACTAGGACTAACAGTGTACTACATTCACACACTACCACTTTCTGACCATGAAACCATTTAACAGGGGCATAAAAAGAATATACAAAATGGGAGCTCAAGAAGCCTGAAAACAAATTTCATTCAAGTTATGACTCTAGAAAAATAAAGTATCTGCCAGGTACCCCTTCCCTTGAAGTCTTGCATTCATAGAGCAGAGTTGTCTGTGATACAAGCTTTCCAGAGGCTAAGATCCTCACATCTTTTTCTGCCATCATCTCTTTCTTATGGTTTCCTTGTTACAGTTTGTGTAGAAGGAAGTGTCCTGTGAGAAGTTCATGTTCTTGCCTTTCTTTTTGCAAAGTCCTTTATCACTTTGACTCCAGCCCTAAAAGATAGTTTCTGAAAAAATCTCATCAATGAAAAATGTTTTACTCAAGGCCCCTTAAACATTTAGGGAAAAGGGTCAGTATCCTGTACTACATGGCATAAACTAATGCCACCCTTCTTTCCCAATTGACAACTATTTCATCTGTCCTCTTCAACAACCACACACACTCATAGTTCCATTTTCTCCAGAATAACTCAGATTTTCCTGTGTTTACAAAGCTATTCATGCCCCTTCCCCCAAATGTGTGAGTTCTACAACACAATGGAGCATTTAGCATTCCTCAGTCAGGACCTTGGAGAGTTCCATTTGCTTGCTGTCAGTCAAGCCTCAGTCCCTAGGTTGTTTGACACAGTGCTCCTAACTGGATATCATCTGACGTTATCTGAGATTCTCAGGCTGCATCTGTGTGATGGATAGTGTTAACTGTCAACAGAATCCAGAATCACCTGGGAGATGGGTCTCTGGGTGTGCCTGTGGGGGATTAGCTTGATTATTTAATTGAAGTGGGAAGAAATACCTGCTGTGGATGGTACAATTCCCTGGCCGGGATCATGTACTAACTGCATAACAGAGAAAGGCAGCAACATACATTCATTACTGCCTCCTTTCTGATTGTAGATATGATGTGTCCAGCTGCTTTAAGTTACTGTCACTTTAACTTCCCTGCCGTGATGAACTGTACTTTAGAACTGTGAGTCAGAATAAACCGTTCCTCTCCTTCATGCTTTGTGACAGTATCTTATCACAGAAACCAAAGAGAAACTAAGAAAAAAATTGGTGCCTAGAAGTGGGACCATTTCTGTGATAAACCTGATCTTGTGATCCTTAGGCCTTTGGAACTGTTTGTGGCTGAAATTTAGAAGAATTTAGCATTTCAGGCCAGAAAAACTAGAATGCTAGACAACATTTCCAGAGACTCATCTCACAGGTAATTATGTAATTCTAGATTCTGTAATGTTTACATTTAACATTAACCATCATAACCCCAGACAGTGAAAAGAAAGCTCAGTGTGGTAGGTACTAGGGTGTATGTGATTCTGATGCAAATGGAAACAAGCCAACAATTTCCACCTTACAGGATCATTTGTTGCTTGCTACTGATTCTATAATCATTTCTTCATCCTGTTCCTTTCACACTGTCTTTAGTAAGTTACCCTGAAGCCACTATACCAGTTCACTCATTTGTATGGTCTTCATCCCATGTAACAACCAAAATAACTGTATGGATAAAATGTTTGTGGTATCGAGTTTTGGAAGTATTTCTTGAAATGGCAGTCAATAAGTCCTATAGTTGATAGGACTAACACAATTGGATCATGCGTCTCATGTTAAAATTAGGAAAATAAGGCCTGGGGAGATGACTCAGTGGTTAAGAACTCATACTGCACTTGCAGAGGACCCAAGTTGGGTTCCCAGTACTCATGCCAAGGCCTTACAACTACCTGTAACTCAGCTCCAGGGGATCCAATGTCTTCTTCTGACCTCCATGGGCACCTGCATTCACATGCACATACCTATACACAGACATCATTTTTTAAAAGTCTTTAAAAAGTTGGAAAACACTGCAAAGAAATAGAAATGAATGAATTAAAGCATATACAGTCATGTCTTTGCATACTTTTACTGCTAAAAATAGAACTTGGCATGTGAGATTTTATTGGTATTTCTGAGTCCCCAATACATTAAGATATTTGCTTATCTGTCTGTACCTTGGCATGTTTCAGGATGTTTTCAAACACAAAGTTATTTCCTGCATTAAACACCCCTTTTCCATACCTAACAAATTGTACACTTTATGGGCTAATGATTTCTTGACATAATTAATGCAAAGCCTTTAGCAGAGGGCAGAACCAGGACAGGTGATATTATGCCTGCCTCAGAAAATTTAAGGGCTAAGAAACTCATTAATCATGAGAAATACCATTGCCCTAGTTTGCTTTCTATTGCTGTTATAAAACACTCTGACCTAAAACAACTTGGGGAGGAAAGGGTTTATTGCATCTTACACTTCCAAGTAACAGTCAATCATTGAGGGAAGTTAGGGCAGGAACTCCAGTCAGGGACCTGGAGCAGGAACTGAAGCAGAGTCCATGGAGGAATGCTGCTTACCCACTTGCTCCCCTAGCCTTGCTCAGCTACTTTTCTTATACAGTCCAGACCCACATGCCCAGGTACAGCATGGCTCCCAGTGAGCTGGAACTTCCTACATCAATTAGCAATTAAGGAACTACCTCAGGGACACGACATAGGCCAGTCTGATGGAGGAAATTCCTCAATTGCAATTTCTTCCCAGGTGACACAATTTACTTCAAGTTGACAAAAACTAACCAGTGCAGCTATTTTTATGTTACTTTTCAAAATCAAAGTACTGAACCAGAAGATGAAAAACATATATAAGAAAGGCAGTATCAGTAACAGCAACTATAATATACCTAAGAATGAAATAAGGGGAAAAAAGGATAAAACACGTGTTTATTTTGAATTTTGTTGTCTCCATTCTAGATATCTGGCATTTTGGTAAGCTTTTGGCAGTGTCTCATTAAAATATTGCCTTGATTCAGGCTTTTTTTTTTTTTCTTCCCTTTGACTTTATACCTGAGACACAAGCTTGAATCTCCCCACCCTGGCCCTGGCTTTTTAACAGTGTCTGACACATAGCTCTTTAACAAATATTGGCTGATTTGTCATGGGCCACTCAAAAATCCTCTTTATCTCAGATATCCAAACCTTTAGCTCTAATAGCAGGCCAACTGTGCCCCTTCTGCAGGAGTACTGAACCACACCATACATCCTTGATCTTATCATTTCCACAACATCATCCTATAATTTCCACAGTGTAGACCTCACTTACTCTCTTCCCATCATCTCTTTTGCACATGTGGATTCCCTCATTTGCTCTTGCAAATATCCAAACATTTCCTTCTACTTTCAGAAAACTCCATCTGCTTTATACTTTTTCCAATCAAAACTGGTGTTCATTAAACACTAGAAAATGTTAAGAAAATATCATTTTGCCTTATTGCTATTATTATGAAAACATTACCTTTGGGCTGTAAATGTGTTAAAAAGGTCATATACAGCACATATAGATGTAACGGGGGAAACATTGGTCTTGGTGACAAAAGTATTAGGTTCAAATCATGCCTTTTTACTCATTGCAAGCTACTTGTGCCCATCAAGTATTTTGTTTGAAATCACACTTTGTAAGCTAAAGTATTATACATTTATAAGCTTTATTATCACTATTAATGATATGAGAAATTTAGTGTGAATCTCTGATTAGTTTTCTAATCTAGATGTTAATAATTCAATCCGTTCTACATAAAATCTATCTTGATTCACATAAAAGTAAATAATGAATTCTGGAAAATCTTTACAATGTAAAGATTTTTGTGGATCTTACATACAGCAAATGTAAAATAGATAATAGATTGCACACTACCGGATTCTAATTTGTATGGTATTGTCTAATCATTAATTTCTAAAAGCATACTCTGCTATCCTCCAAGCCAGTGGTTCTCAGAGCTTAACATATGCCTCATTATAATATAGATCATTGGAATCCAAAGCAATCAAACCAACAGAGGCACAGAATGGACTGGTGGTTACTAGTTGCTGGGGTCAGGGACTTGAGGAGATACTCATCAAAAAGTGCAGTTTCAATGAGGAAAAATCAGCATTTGAGGTGATGGATATTTAATTACCTTTATTTAGTTGCTCCACTTGTATACCTGTGTCATGGCTTTCAACCCTTAAATATATAGAATTATGATTTGCCAATATTCAATATAAATTTTTCACAATATAAAATATGAAATTGGCAGCCATAAGCTCAGAGATTGAGTCTTGAGAGGTTTAAGGATTTCATTTGTAGCTAGTTACCAAATAATGCTATCTCTGCTGGTCCAGGGGTTTCACTTTGCATACCATTGTTCTAGTCAAATCTCTACTGGGTTACCTGGCAGAACTCAAATTCCATAGTACAGTGAGTCTACAGAAGAGCAGGAAATGACAACAAATACAGAATTTAATTCTTTACTATTACAGCATCCTATGACCATCAGTGATATATCTACAGCAACACACAACTTTCTTTTTCCTTTGTGTGTGTAATATATATGTTTGAGTGCTTGTGTGTGTGTGTGTGTGTGTGTGTGTGTGTGCGTGCGTGCGTGTGTGCTTGTGTGTGTGAGTGTGGTTACCAAAGTTGGATGTCAGGTGTTTTCTTTGATAACTGTCTACCTGATCTTTTGAAAGTCCCTCACTGACCCAAGGGCTCCATGATTAATTAGACTGGCTGGCCAGTGAGCTCCAGATATCTTCATGTCTCCACTGCCCAGCCCCTAGCACTAGAGTTAATGATAGCATGTCCATGCCTACCTTTTTTACACTGGTGCTGGGTATCAAACCTGGCTTCTCATGCTTGCTCAGCAGGTGTTTACTGACTGGAGCATCTCGCCAGCACCATTGTATGCGCTGGTAATCAGATTTTAATCAATTTTAAGTTGTATAAATAATTCTCCCCATTACATTCTTTGAGATGATAAGACACAATTACACAAACACTTTCCCCCCCCCTGTTGCAGATTCAAGACTTTGATTCTGATTTCTGGTTCCAGAAATGTTCTTGACTTTGACATGGGCCATTATCTCCTCACTTTGCTAACTTGCTCTTACACTGGCCCAGGTTCAGTCTGGGCAAAGTGCCCTGATGAAGCAGGAAGCAGAGTTGATTGCTGTCAAGAAAACCTTGCCCTCTTTGTTCCTGTAATCAGGATGGAAGCAGTGGCTGGAAACTTCTTCTTTGTCACAGAGTCAGAATATTCAAAGTTGCATCTGAAACACTATTCATTTGAAACTAATGAGCATCCGCCACGTTCACTGGAGTTTTCTTAAATTACAGTAATATTTGTCTAGCATTGCCCTCTAGTGCTTGTGGGTATATTTCTAATGATTCCTTGCATTTTCTAATTGGGACCTTTGGAACTAAGCTAAAGAAAATACTTGCAGAAAAATAGCTTTCTGTAATTTCAGTGCAGGAAGAGAAAACGTCAAGACTCAGACAGGAAGAGAAAATTTAGGAGTGCTTCTTACTAGATTAGTGAAAAAAGATAAAGCTTAAAAAAAAGAAAATACATGTTCATTGAAATATTCTTTCCTTCATATTATCTATCATGGCAGATGGGGTTTATTTATATTTTTAACTCAGTACTAAGAATCAAAGCAGGGGATAGAATGTAATATGAATGACACTCAGTTATAGTTTTTTTTTTCACGTCTGCTGCAAGTTCCTTTTGGTCTGCAAACATGTCTTTATATATGTTTTTTCTAGACATGCAATAAGACAGGTTGCATATTTGGGATATGCTGAAATTTTTTAAAAGACAAGCCAAAAGGTAAGATAAGCCAAAAAGTTTCTGGATGACTGTTCATTAGGAATGTTTGTGCTCCATATAGGAGTTTTCCCTTTTTACCTTAAGATAAAGAAATGAAATTGAAAAATGACAACAATCTTTGCGTTGTCTTTTGATAACTTTTCTTCCTAGACTGCACAGTACTTTCCTGTACAGCACAGCCACCAAAAGTCTCAGACAGGGTCTGCCATTCCTATCTGTTCAAATGACAGGAAAAACACTGTCTGTGTTGAAGCCTAAAAGACAAAATGCAAGTTTGTGACCTCGGTGATCTCCGGAGTGCTTTTTTTTTTTTTTTAATTGACACCTCTTAATGTCCCTAATCGGTAAGGCTTTGTTCAAGACTGAGCGTACAGTGGGGTCCTCCCAACTGACTTGACTAACAATCCATACCCCATCACTCATATCCCAGGAGATCAGTACAAAGAACTAAAAAGGAATAACACTTCCATCAATAAAATTTCAAAGAGAAAAATCCTAACCAAACAGTGCCCTACAGTGCCATATGCAGCAACAACAACAACAAAAAATAAATTCCTTTATGACTCATTTGGTTTAGAAATTAAAATCGATAACACAACAAAGGAAATACATCAAAATTTATTTTAATTTTATTTTTTTACAATACATAATTTTAGGGGCTGGAGAGATGGCTCAGCAGTTCAGAGCACTGGCTGTTCTTCCAAAGGACCCAGGTTGTATTCTGCATAGCGGCTAACAATCATTCCAAAACACTCCAGTTCCAGAGGATCAGATGCCCTGTTCTGGCTTCCATGGGTATTGGGTGACACGAGTGCACTTATATACAAGCAGGCAAAACATGCACACACTCATTAATAAAATTTTTAAAAATATTTTTAATAGAATGTGCATTTCATGAAATCTTGATCTTATTTAGACCCCCTCCCTTATCTGCACCCCCCAAAACCCCCAGTTGGATTTCGTTCATTCTGTCATCTATGTTCAGGCCTATTGAGTCAAGTTTGTGTTCCCAGATGTCCCTCAGTGTGAGTTCAGCTACTGAAGCCTGGTCAGCTCCCCTCACCCAGCAGTGATCAGCTGCCAACAGTTTCTCAGCTAAGATTGGGCTTCCTGCCCATTTACCCAGTTCTGTGCTGGATTTTTGTCTGATTTGAGTTTATGTTGGTCTTGTGCGTGCTGTCACCATTGCTGTGAGCTCATATTAGTAAATTCCCAGAAACCTGGAAGATGCTGTTTGCTTGTGGTCATACACCATCTCTGGGTCTTGCAGTCTTGCCACCCATCTTCTGCAATGATCCCTGAGCCCAGGGTGTGTGAGGTTTAATATAGGAGTCCTATCTATGAACATGTACTCGGCAGTCTCCTAGTCTGTACATTTTGGCCAGTTATGGCTTTCTGTGTTCAACATCTTCTGTTACATGAGGAAACTTCATTGGTGAGAGTTGAGAGATGTATTAACATTCTCTCTACTCTTTGTTCTACTATGTTTCATGAGCCTTAGGTATAGAGGTTCCACTGTAGATATGTCCCTTAGGGATGGCCACCTCACAGACACTTATTGTCTGTGTTTGACCAATTGTGGAACTCTGTAATACTCTCCATCAGTTGCAAAAAGAAACTTCTTTGATAAGTGGGAGAAGTGTACTTGTCTGCAAATTCAGCATACAGTAAGAAATTAATGTTTGTCTAGGGGTATGGCAGATGTAGGTTTTTGTCTAGAATCTCTGACTTCTCCAGTAATGTATATTTGACTAGGTTTACAGTGTCACACAAGAATTCCCGCCCGTTAAGAGGGCCTTAATTCCAATTAGAAAGCTTTTGACTGCCCTCAAGATACTACTGCACCAACAGAGCTAGTTTGCTGTGCTGGTCCTTGCTATGGCTGTTAGGCATTGCAGCTGTGGTTGAACCATTGATCTTCTCCCTTAACAGCTTGCATAGTATCTTCTGATACCATGTGAGCTAGTCTTCAGGGAGCAATAAAATATCATTTTGTCTTCAATGAGTATCCTCTCTTTATACTTTTCTTTGTCTACATTTTCTACCATACCATATTTTGCATGCTTATTAAAGTATATCTCAAACACTGTAAGATTCTTCTATCTTAAGAATACAAATTAGGGACTGGAGAGATGGCTTAGTGGTTAAGAGCACTAACTGCTCTTGCAGAGGATAGGGTTCAGTTCCTAGCACCCACATGGCAACAAATAACCATCCTTAACTCCAGTTCCAGGAGATCCAATAGGCTTCTTCTGACTTCCACCAGCAATGGTTCCACCCATACATCAACATGGGTTCATGTATATACATGCAAGGAATACACTCATACACATTAAATAAAAATAATAAATAGAAAATGTATACAAATGGTTTTAGTAAAGTACCAAACCTGTGCAGTAACCTCACAGTTCAATTTATAGCATTTCCCTCCTCCCCTAAAAGAAATCTTGTATGTATTTGCAGCCACTCTATGTACCTCCTTCCAAACTGTAGAAACCTATGGTGTATTTTCAGTCTCTCATTTTTTTGGCAGTTCACATAGATAGAATCACACAAATTTGCATCTTTTGTGCCTTGTTTCCTTCACTGAGCATTGTTTCCCAGGTCTATCAATGCTGAGACTTGCAGTGTGTGTGTGTGTGTGTGTGTGTGTGTGTGTGTGTGTGTGTGTATAATGTTCCATCATTTGAATATGCCGTATTTCAAGTGTAAGCTCTTTGTTTGATGGACACTTGGGTTACTCCTGCTCTTCTTGTTGTGACATTGCTGCTGTGAGCAGGCGTCATCATTTTTCTTGAGCAGATAACTGGGCAAGGAATTTCTCATCATCTTGGCAATTGAAGCTTAAGATTTTAAGAATGCCTTGAACTGTCCTGGTAAGAGCGTTGTCACTGCATTGTTTCATAACCGTGTGCTACTGGTCAACTTTCTCTACCCTCAGCTGTGATTGATGTTGACACAGCTTCTTTTCATTTTTGTTCCTCCAACATATATGTAGTTATATCCAATTGCGTTTCTAATTTGTATGTTCTTAATGACTAGTGGTGTTGAACAGTTTAACCGTTTTTCTTGTTTTAGGCCATTATGTATTGATTTTAGAGAAATGTTTGTGAATATACTTTGCCTGTTTTTTTTTTTAATGAGCTTTTTATTTTGGAATAGTTGAAGATTTAGAAAAATGTTACAAAAATTGTATGAAGAGCTCTAGTCTAACCTCTCATGCAAGTTACCCTACTATTAAGAGCTCGAATATTCATGGTATAGTTGTCACATCTAAAAAAGGACAATGATGCTCTATAAACTAAACCAAAGACTTGGCTGACATCCTGCTACTTATCCTACATTTTAGTTTTTGACTGTGTGTGTGTGTGTGTCTGTGTCGTTGTGTGTCTATGTCTGTATCTTTGAGTATGCAAGTACACATATGCATGTGTAGGCCAGAAAAAGATCAGGTGTTAGTTCTCAGGAGCTGTCAACCTTGTTTGATACAGAGCTTCTCCCAGACCTGGAGCTCACCAAGTAGGCTACACTTGCTGGCTGGAAAGCCCCATGGAGCTGTCTATCTTGGCCCGTCTTGCACTGGGATTACAAATATTTACCATAATACTTGTCTTTTTTAAAAGTGTGTTCTGGGCTGGAGAGATGGCTCAGTGGTTAAGAACACTGAATGTTTTTGCAGAAAACCTGGGTTCGAATCCTAGCACCCACATGGCAGCTAACAACTGTCCATAACTCCAGTTCCAGGGAATCCTACAACCTCTTCTGTCCTCCGCAGGCATTGCATGACACTGGTGCACTCACCTACATGCAGGCAATGCATGCATACACACAGACACAGACACAGACACAGACACACACACAGACACACACACACAAATAAATAAATAAATAAATAAATAAAATATTTAAAAGTGGGTTCTGAGGACCAAACTCTGGGTGTCATGTTTTCAAGGTCTTTACTATCTGAACTATTTCCCTACCACTCCGTTTTTGGTCTTTGTGTTCAGGCTTCAAGTTCAGGAAGTACATTACATTCCGTTTTCATGCGTCCTTAGTGTTTTTTGGTGTATAGTAGTTTATAAGTCTTTTACTGATTTTCATAAGGCAGGTGCCTCAAGGAGTCATGGTCAAGTATCATTTAGAATGCTTCCTAGTACATATAATACTTTTCATTGTGACTAGGTTCAGGTTATGAAGTTGTGGAAAGAATTTCACAGAGGTGGTTTAATCCATTTCTAAACTGATTGTTTTATTATTGCCAAATTGTGCTCGTTAAACCTTTGTATACAAGTCTGAATTAGTTTCTTTTCTGTTGTTATGAGAAAATATCATAACCAAAAGTAACATGGTGAAAGAGTTTTTTTTGGCTCATGGTTTCATAGGGACGAGTCCATTGTAATGGGGAGACATGGCAACAGGTGGCAAGCACGACATCAGGAGCAAAAAGATGAGAGATCACATCTTTAGTCACAAACTCAAAGCAGGGAAAGAAAACTGGAAGTGGGGAAAGGGTATAGACTCTCCGAATCTGCCCCCAATGATGTGCTCCTTCAGTAAGGTTCTACTGCCTAAAGATTCTATAACCTCTCCTAACAGCACTACCAAGTGTTTAAATATTTGAGCCTATTGCAGACATTTCTCATTTAAACCATGACAAAAATCTTTTTCAGATCTTTGCAAATGTATTAAAGTTATACTTTAGTTACATAATTAAAATTCATAAGACCACAAAAGTATTATTATCCAATTTAACAAAGTTAAATAGAATTATTTACTTTATACTCAACATGAAATGTGACTATCACCTTAAAAGTTTTGTTGAGTAAACCTTTAAAAAGTCATATGTACTGCCTCCTGGGAAGTTTAATATAGTAGATTTATGCATCAGCACTGGAATTATTTGGTACTCAACCAAGATATCTATCTGTCTGTCTGTCTGTCTGTCTGTCTGTCTGTACCTCTATCTATCTATCTATCTATCTATCTATCTATCTATCTATCTATCTATCTATCTATCATTATCTATCTTTAAACGTAACAGTATCATACAGTATTTGCACCATAAATGCATGGGAATCAGGAATTTTAGAAAGACTGTAAGGTTCCAAACTTTCCATCTCACAGATGTTCACCCATTAACTCTTTCTGTTTCCTTAGAGAAAGATTAAATGCATACACTTGAACATGCCCAAGTTAAACTCTCCATGTGATGTGTGGCTATGTGAGACTGAGTTTTACTTTATAAAATACTACACACAAACCAATATATGAATCTGATACGTTTTAGCATTTTCTTACCTAATTCATGTGTAAGAATGTGACTATATTTGGATTTAATGTTTGCTTCCTCTCCTTGTTAGAGGTATTCATGCTAAAATGAGACTGTCAGGACAGTTGGTGTTTTTATATGAAGAGGATATTTGGATACAAAGACAGAAGAAAGATGGTAAGATGATACAGGAACAAGATGACCATCTACATGCCAGTGAGAGAGGCTTGAATAGATCTTTCCTCTATGGCTCCAACTCTGGTCACATGATCTTGGACTTCTGGTTTCCAGAATGATGAGACATAAACTTTTGTAGTTTTAGTTTCCCAGTGGTACATTCATATTACAATACCGGCTCATTAACTTAGGAGACGGTAACTTCTTAAGTGAAGTTATTGATGGCCACATACCCTGGAAAGAAGTGGAGAGGTGGAATCAAGGCAATGCATGGAACAGATTCCCTGTGGTACCTGACTGGACCAGTGTTTGGTTAGACTCAGTATCCAGTGAAGTGAGGGATCGTCCTCTCTGAATATTACTGGAAGGTGTGGTTAGGGAAGATCTTTTTACTCTCTATAGTCAGAATAATTTCTTCATCTGTCCTTTCACTCTTCAAACTCCCTTCATGTTATCTCTTATTGCCAGGCTTTTGTCTAAATCTTCTGTGTCAGAGTAAGTGATTCCAATCCATCCTTTTGGAAAGTTCAAGGAGTCATGGGAGAGGTAGGGAGGAGAAAGAAGTAAGAAGTTGAGGAAGACTCTTCTGATATAATTGAGAGAATGGAATAGTTTCTGTAAAATGGGGAGATGTCATGTTAATACCTAAAAGTATTATTTTGCTACATTTTAACATCTAGCACAAACCCATGAAAATATCTACAGAATTAAGTATACATACACACACACACACACACACACACAAACACATACACACACAAAAGCAGGGAGACATCTGTACATAGTGGTCTATTTTTATTCAAAAAATTTTTTGGAATTATTTTTAGTTTATGTGTTTGAGTGTTTTGCCTACATGTATATAAGTGCACCAAATGTGTGCAGTGCTCATGGAGTCCAGGAGAGGGCATCAGATCAATTAGACCTAGAGTTATGGACAGTTGTTAATCAAATTTTAAGTCCTGGGAACAAAACCTGGGTCTTCTGCAAGAGCAGCCAGTGCTGTGCTCTCAACGGCTGAGTCATCTCTCCAGCTCCTTTATTTTCATGTTTAATGTTTTAATCATTTGTTATTTTTATAACAAGTTATTACCACAAGCTAATGGAAATGTAGGAATGAAATCCACTTAGAGTGTTATGACATTGGGTTTCAAAAACACTTTCAGTATATTCAAGATTTCCTACACAGTCTCCAGGACTGTACTGATGCAGCAAATGAACTTGCAATAAGAAAAATCATTTAAAATGGACGCTTCTGAAACTGGGAAGATGGTTCAGTCAATAGAGTGCTTGCAGTGCAAACATGAGAACCTGAATGTGACCGCCAGAATCTGCATAAAAACCTGGGTGTAGTGATGTGCACTTTTAATCTCAATTATTGGAGAGCTGGTGATAGGCAAAGCCTTGATCATTGGTCAGACATCTTAACCAAATCTGTGAGTTCTTGTTAAAAGTGATAGACCCTGTGTCAAAAAATAAAGTGTCTGACTGAGGAAGACGCTGAGATTGACCTTTGTCCCCATGCAAGTAGATACATACATTTTCCTTCACAAACACACACACACACACACAGTGTCGTGTAAGAAAATAATGTGTATATGCAGAAAGGAGGTGGAGGAGGAGGAGGAGGAGGAAGGAGAGGAAGAGGAGGAGGGGGAGAAGGAGGAGAGGAGGAGAAGGAAGAGGAGCGAAGAGGAGGGGGAGCAAAAAAGGATTTCCAAAAATAAAAATGAGACAGATGTTTTTGCGCTCTAAGGCAGAGCAGGCTGACAGAGTCTTCCAAATATTAAGTGCACTGGACTATTAAATATTCAATTTAAAATGAAAGTCTCAACTTTTCAGGAACAGGTCTATTATATATGGCCAGAATCTCCTCAACTGGGAATATTTTATTTTAACCATTCAGTGGGTAACATACTGAGCTCACGTTGAAACTAATACCAGCAGACTAAGCCTTTACAAGTTGATGTAACAAAGCTAACTACCACAGAGTTCTTGTCCTATGAAAGTCTGCAGACTGATGTGAAAAGGAAGTGAAGCAGTTTGGGAAGATCACAAGAGACAAAGGGGATGCTGCAGAATTGGTGGTGGGAAAGGACAGTGATAAAAAAGCATGGAATTTAAATCCAAAATTTGGGGGTTAACAATATAGTCTCACTTTAAAAATAAATGTATTATTTCACAGGCTGTACCATTTGTCTGTTGAAAGTGCACACAACAGTCATGTAACCATAATTTAAGTGAGTCTGAGAACATTTTAATAACCTCCCCTACAGAAATCCCATGTTCATTAGAAGCCATTTTCTCTCAAAACCCCTCTGTTCACCAAGCCTTGACAACTCCCAACTCATGATACCATCTATCTTCATAGATTTGCATTTGGGGCATTTCATGAAAACAAATACCTATAACGTGGTCTTTTCTACTTGTTTTTCCACTTAGATGTGGTAGTATGCATGATTTCATTCTGCTTTTTATATTTTTTTTAATTCTATGTGTATGAATGTTTGCCTGCACGCATGTAAGTGCACCATATACATTAAGTGCCTGCAGAATCCAGAGAGGGTGTCAGATCCCCTGCAATTGGAGTTAAAAGTGGTTCTTAATGACATGTGGGTGCTGGAAACCCAGCCAGTGCTCTTAACGACTGAGCCATCTCTGAAGCCCTGGTTTTGTTGTTCTTCTTGCCCGGTGATATTTCATTGTGTGACTACACAATGTTTTCTTTATACATTCACAAGTGGTGGACAGCTGGTTGTTTCTCTATGATCTGCTGTGTAATTCTGGAGATTTAATTATAAATGAGGAGTCAAGTCTCAAAACCTGATTGTTCTGCTTATTCTGCGGTATCTTTGGGAGTGTTTCTTGAGTTCCCTGTACCTAAATTTTCTCGTTTGTATAATGGCAATAATAGCTTTATCTCATGAAGTTACTTTTAGTTAACATATCACAAGCCTGTCCCAGAGACTTTGGTCCACTCCGTGGTTTTCAGGAAACAGTAGTGCTTATTTAGAATTCTGATCATATTTCATTTTCTTCTCTTGTTAAACAGACTATCATTACATGAGCACTTCTAAAATCAAGTAATATGGGTGTATGGGAGCATTTGGCTTAATATCTCACACCTAGTAAGTGTTGGGAAAACAAAGTTTAAAAGAAAAATAGTTCATTGCAAGCTTCAAACTAAGATGCAAAGCTCCCATTGAGAAATGTTGTGAGTTATATACACCAAGGGGAAATGAGGAGAAGACTCAGGGAAAAGATGTCCGTTCTGTAGAACTTGAGCTCCTCAGTGGTGAGAACACTTGCCATACTGTTGAATACAGATGTCTTCCTCAAATCCCAGTGCTGAGCTGATGCAGAGACTCCAAAGGCAAGGACCAGAACAGGTCATGGCCGAAAGGTGAACAGGACTTAGGCTGGCCAGACACTAAAGGGAGGGAAGAAAGTTCATGCACTGGTCTTAAGCTTCAAATACCAAAGCAGCCAGAAATGAAGGCTGCCTTTTAATTTTGAAAGTAAGCCAGTGTTCTGGGTTTTCTTTCCCCTCCCTTCACCCAGGACAAGAAAAACAGTATCATGAAACTAGATGGAACGTCTGGGTTCCAGCTCAGATGCTCTTTCAAATTTGAAGCATAAATGTGTCTTTTCTGAATCTTAGGCCTTTCTTCAATTTGTAAAAATACAGGGATGGAGGAAAGGATGTAATAGCTCATGTATCTGTTGCTCTTCTCATTGCTCTGATAGAGGACTCAACAAAAACAACTTAAGTAAGGAAGAGAGCATTTTTGGCACAGTTTGAGGGCATGATCCATCATGGTAGAGGATACACAGGCATGGGAGGGCAGCAGATAACATCACATCTGCAGCCAGGAAGCAGGGGGCAGTGGGCGCTCAGCTTGCTTTCTCCTTTTTATGCCTTTTGGGACTGCAGCCTATGGAATAGTGTCACCTACCTATCTCAGTTAAGTTTCCAATATGGGAACTTTTCAACAGATATTCCCAAAGGTTTGTCTCCTGTGTAAGTATAGATCTTGTCAACCTGATGGTAATTATTAACCACCATAACTTGTTGTAACTGTAGGAAACGAATGGATATTTACCCATTCTTCCGTCTTTATTGAGTATCCAAAGGGTTCTTAGGCTGGAGAGCCAGCCTGAAGACCCAGTTATGGGTGCTGGTGTGGCCGCTCTGACCATGGCAGGGTGTGAGAAAGTAAAGATGTCAGGTGAAAGATCCTAGGAAAGTTATCCAGCATGCAAAGCCATGGTTTCTGTCTTAAAGCAGTGCGTTGTACTGCTTGTTTTACCTGGGTGTTAGGCAGGAGGCCAAGTTTGAAACGGCCCATGTTATGCAATAATTCAAACCATCATCCTGGAAATGCCCAAAGATGCTGCTGGATTTTAGAAAATTTATTCCCTAGAGAACTTTCTTCTCTTCTTTAATATTGTCATAGGACTAAGGGGAAAAATGTATGTAGCCGAGTGTGGTGGCATATATCATTAATCCCAGTACTTGGGAAGCAGAGGCAGGTGGATCTCTGTGAGATTGAGGCCAGCCTGGTCTATGTAATGAATTCCAGGTTAGCTGGGGTATAACAAAACCCTTTCTCAAAAAAAACTCACAAAAAGAATATTGACTTATTTTCTGTTGACAGATTATGCTATATATGAGTACATATTACACCTTTTAAGCCACTCTTGAGATGATCCTAGACTGGGGTTTTGAAAATTTTGTATTTTTTTTAACTTCATCTATATCTGTGGTCATTTCTATCTTTATCTTATTTAAGTCAGAAAGAAAGCAGCCCCTGGTATTTTTATAATTATATGTATTTATGAGATAGCATGTAATATTTTGATACATGTATATACATTGAGTGAGCCTCAAATCAAGGTAAGTATATGTATCGTTCTCAAATATTTATAATTTCTTTGTGGTAAAAGCCCTTGGCCATAACTCTTTTGAAATATATAGTACCTTGCTGTGCAATA
This sequence comes from Nannospalax galili, assembly GCF_000622305.1. Classification (NCBI taxonomy): domain Eukaryota; kingdom Metazoa; phylum Chordata; class Mammalia; order Rodentia; family Spalacidae; genus Nannospalax; species Nannospalax galili. The sequence continues at coordinate 1,453,460 of NW_008336930.1, forward strand.
GAATACCAGCACTTACTTTTCTGATCTAAGTTTAACCTAGTGCCCTTCAATACATTTATCTTTCCTTGATTTATTCTCCCCAGTCCTGGAAACTGTTCTTTTCTCAGCTTCTGTGTAATTGGCTCTTTGGAATTCCACACGTTAGTGAGATTGTGTGGTGTTTGTAGTTCTCTGCCTGGCTTCTTTCACTTAGTAAAATGATGTCCAGTTATATCCATGCTGTTACACTGACAATATTTCATATTTCTTATTGTTGAGTAGTATTTCAATCGTGTATATGTTTAACATTTTCTTTACCCAGTCGACAGTTGACATAGATGAAGCTGTTTCCATTTCTTGGTTATTGTGAGCAGTGCTGCAGTGAGTAAGGATGGCACATTTCTCTGCTATTCTAACTTTATAGTCTCGTGGGACTGCTGTGTCATATGGTACTGCTCTGGATAGTTCATTGATTTTTAAATACAGTATTTTCTCTTTTCATATATACCTTCATTTTTCTTGTAAAAAAGATTATTTGCCTTTCCCTCCTTGATTTGAATGCCTAAATAATTTGTATTCATACTTCTTTACATATTTCTACGTGTGGAATTATATATGCTCTCCTGAATATGACTTTAGCCTATATGCTAAACTAGTAGAAGGTATTTTAATTATCACTTCCCATAAAAGACTTGCTATTTTCCTCTTCAAATTTTAAGAGGAAGATTTCTTTTGAATTCTAAAATTTGAATTCTTTTTTGTTTGCTTTACTTCTACTTATTTCTAGTGTTATACTATTGATAGTTAATTTTGTAATTGTTAAATGAAGATATATATTCTGTTAAAAGAATGTATGCACACAGTTTTATTAATGATATTACTTAGACCCTCTGAAGCTTTTATTAGGTTTTGTGTGTTTTATTAGGTTTTGTGTGTTTTATCTTCCAGGAGCTCTCAGAGTTTGGTTCATGTGTTCTGCTATAATGTATTTCTTTTTCCCTTCCATTTCCTCTGTTCCACACTTTCATTTATTTTCCTGCCCTTTTTCTTGCTGCAGGAAGTGAGAGGGTACTTCTGGAGTGGTGGCAGAAGGAAGTCCATGCACTCTTTCTTCAAAGAAACAGTGATGAGCACTGAAAAAGAATAAAATTAATTTTAAAACATTACTTAAAATTTCAGGAAATTGTTCTAAAGGAATGAAGCAAATAAAGGAATAATCTGTAAAATCTAACGAATCTCAGTAAATAAGATGAAAAACAGTGCAGAAGAGATCACTGAGATGGAATTGTTAGCCCAGAAATAAAACTTCATGCTTGCCTTAAAGTACTTCAAAGGGGGATTGGAGGGAGGAGGCAATAGTTTCCTTAACTAATGGTGTTGCGGGAAGTGCACAGACAAATGGCACAGACAAATGCAATGAAAGAAGCTGGAACTTTCCTCATACCATGAGAATTAGCTAATTGAATCACAGACCCAAATGTAAAAGCATAAATCATAAAACTCTTAGAAGAAAATCTATGAGGAAACCATAACCATGGATGAGGTAGAGACATCTTAGATATTCTACAAAAAGTACAAGTTACTAATTTTAAAAAAGACAAATTATCAGACTATCAAAATTAAAACTGTTGTGGTTAAAATAAACCATCAAGAAAGAAAGAAAAAAAACAGAATTGAAGAAAATTGTCTTTTGTCTTCTTCAGAATAAAATATCAAGGTATCTGAAGATTTTTTTCTAAGATTTTAGGAACTTCCACCAGATTTTTTTCTAGTCTGTCCCATAATTGTGCTGAAATTTCTAGAATAAAATATTCTGTTTTCAGGTTGCTGGACGGGACCCTCTTGTTCGCTCCTCATTTCATTGTCAAGACTAGGCATCTCTGCCAGCGTCACGTGGCCAGTACTTTGGTTTAGGGGTTCTTGAGTTATGGGTCCTCTGCACTTGGCCTCACAGCTCTTGATAAACCAAGAAAACCTCATAAGAGGAAGAGGAAAATGTTAATGCTTAAAAGCAATTGAGTCATAAAGGGAGCTATAGATCCTATGGAGAAAAGAAAGAAAATAAATGAAGCCAGTTTTACTATATCTATTGAAAAATTATAAAATGTCAAGTAAATCTTTTGGCTTGAAAAGGATATTTCTAATTTATCCCAGAGAAAAAGATGTTATTACAAAGTAAAGGGCTTAAGGGACTCACACACTCATGTGTAGTCTTGGAGTGGTATCAAAAGCAGTTTATTCATTTCCTTCCATCAATTGATACAGAGTCTATAGCCAATTTTGTTCAGCTTGACTTGAACAAATCGCCTCACTGAGTAAAAGAGATAAGTTTGGGTGTGGAGAGAGGGAAAGAGATTAAAGATCGACTGAGATTAAAATGACTGTTTTAAGTCCAACCCTCACCCAACCTGTATTTCTCCCACCCCACCTTGGGCCTACAGGGATCACCTAGACATTTTAGGCAAAAAGAACTTATAAGTAATCTTACCCATATCAATGGGGAAAACTTCTGTGCTGCTATTTCCTTAAACAGTAATTACTGTGCAAATTTACCTAGAAATCACCTCTTTCAGAAAATGCAAGTCAATGCAAGAATGCCCAGGATGGTATTCCCTGGTCCTAATCTCACTTACACATGAAGAGCTCTTTCTGAGAGAATTACTTTTCAAAATAATATTACAAGAAGCTAGGTTAATAGATAAAATGCTTGAATTAAAATGAAAGATGTTGATTAAAAAATAATCTTCTTTCTGTGGCCTGTGAACCCTGTCACTGATGAAGAGTAAACAAGGATTAAGAAGTGCCACATACGACTCTGTTGCTCCAAGAGCCAGCATAACTGCAGTCTATCACAATTCATAAATGTTGACTTACATGTCCTGGCACTTCCAGAATCTGTGCCACAGGAAAACTATATCCAGAATGTGATTTCTTTTTTTTTTTAAAAAAAAGTCTTTCCAAAATTATAAATTTTTTCTTTCATTTTCTGGGCCCTCCAGAATCTTGTGCCAAGGAAAACCTTTTCCCAGATTTTGTTTTTTTTTTTTTTTTTTTTTTCCAGTAATGAGCCTTTCAATTCAATATCAACCTATTATTCCTTTCTGAACAATTGAAAGGTGCTTTTGAAATGAAGTTTCATTAAAGAAAAGAATAAGGGGGCTGAAGAGATGGCTCAAGTGTTAAGAGCGTTGGCTGCTTTTGTAGAGGACCTGGGGTTTGTTCCCAGCACCCACATGGCGGCTAACAACCATCTGTAACCATCTGTTCAGGGGATTCAAAACCCTTTTCTGATCTCCACAGACATTGCATGACACTGGTGCATTTCAACACATGTAAGTGAAATACTCATCCTCATAAAATAAAAATGAATCAATTAATTAAATTAAAAGACAGGACTACTCATACGCAAACCTTCCACCTTTTTCTTCTCTTTTCCCATCTGAACTTTCTTCCTCTTCCCTGTCTTCCTCCTTTTATTCTTTCTCCCTTCATTATGTGGACTGTATACTAATCTAACTGATAGTTAATATTTATTGAGTTAAATGATATATCCAGACACATTGAAAACATTGTCTTTATGACTAGTCCCTAACACATTGATGGACTCTTTCAATCCTCAGAACGTTTTCCACAAAGAACAGCCTCAAACTATAAGTACTGTGATCACATCCCTTAACAAGGAGTCTAACTGATCTCATTTTGTTCTACATTGTTTCCATTTCTAAATCAACAGGTACAGTGCATCCTTGATTCTACCCATCTGTGCCATATTCCAAATGACCAGATGATAATTACATTATTGCTCGTCTACTACTGCCTTGGTATGTTTTCTGTTGCATTAACTGAATGCCAAAGACTGGGTTATTTACTTTGAAAAATAAAGTTTATTTAGCTCATGGTTTTTGAAACTGAGATGTCTAAGGTCAAGTGGCCTCATCTGGTAGGGCTTTCTTGTTGATGGCAACTCTTCAGGGTCCTAAGATAGCACAGAGCGTCATGCAGAGTGAGGGGAGCATGAGAGAGACAGAGGCAGAATGACTTTCATAGCAGAACTGCTCTTGAGACATCCCACTAATCCTTTACATGAATGGTAGCAAGTCATGTTCTTTTTTCTTCACATAGTGACATCACCTGCTTCTGCTCTGTTATTTTTTAGACTTCATCAATTTTCTATGTGCTATGTGTTTACAGAACATTTCACAATGAAATCAATAGGAAAGTGAAGAGAAAAGGCACTATTGGTTAGAAAATCTGGAGTCTTTCAAAATGTAACATTCTGGCTTTAAATAATGATAGCATTTTGAAATTCCATTTTCCAAAAAGGAGTTAGTATCTAGCTTTCAAGTTTCAAGTATGGTTGTGTGTGTGTGTGTGTGTGTGTGTGTGTGTGTGTATGTGTGAAAGAGAGAGAGAGAGAGAGAGAGGAGGGAGGGGAGAGAGAGAGAGGAGGGAGGGGAGAGAGAGAGACAGAAATAATGTTTTTTATCTTCTCAATGTATGTTAACAGGATTGGCTGTCAGAATTTACAGATTATTTGGGGTGGGGGCAGCAAGTGGGAGTCTTCCTTATTTCCATTTGCCAAACCTAATGATACTCATTTTGCCTTAATTTGTTAGTTTCAATTTAAAGAGAGGAGCACAGAATACAACATGTGGTGTTTCATGGGAGTTTTTTTCCTCCATGACCTGCCCCTCTAGTATTTGATTTAAAATACCCAGTAAACTGCTTGACTTAGATTGTGTTTAAAAAGCAATTCCTGAATAAACAAATTAAGATTTAATTTTTAAAGTTTTCGCATACTACATGCTTACTTCTCAACGGAAGCTAATACTCTAAGATTAGGAATGGGAACATTTTGATTTCAAATGCAAACTTAGGAATACTTAAAAAATAATAACTCACCAAAAGATTCTCTCTTCATAAAGTGGTGGAAAATTAAAATTGTCATCATGAAGGAAGCATTATGCACTTTCCTAAATATACCTCCATTTGGATTTTTAGTTCATAGGTACTGTTTAAACATGGATTTTATGGTCACATACTTGACAGTAAGTGGTTTATGTCTAATCCTCAAATTTATGATGCTGTTTATAGTATAATTTACATGTATCACTCTAGGATTCTGATTAACTTATTTTCCCAGGATCAGAGCATTTCATTCATTATGAAAACTGGTAAATGTGAAGAATAGATATTTGAAAAGCTAAATGTAAATTAATAAATACAAACAAATGATATGTCTTGCTAATTGCATTATGATGATTGCACTATGATTTAGACGTTTGCAGGCAGTTTAGATGAGGTAGCCAAGGTACTATGTTTTGCTGTCTAAATGATCTTCCATCCTGATCTGATGGTGCATACAGAAATCATGGACATTCCTATAAAGAGTAAAGATGATGCTGTAAAGGCAATCAGGAATCTCCAGGCAAGATGTATTGATGTTGGTTTATAAAGATCTGATGACATGAAGACTGACAGCAAAATAAGAAATGCTATGCTCAGGGTTTTATGCTACTTGGAGCTAATCACCATGGAACCAGAGATTATAAAAGCGTTCAGATTCCAAATCAGATGCTTGAGGAAATTTGGCAGAACAAGCAGGAAGATGTGCTTCTCTGGTCAAGCAGTCCTGAGAACTGCCTTATCAGTTCATATCTGTTACTGTTAAAATAATGAGTTGAAGATTATCATTTGCACAAGACTTTACTGAAGCCCCACAATAACTGCTTTGTTTAATACCTGGCACTCAAGAAAATTGAAAAGATCTTTGTGGAGCTTTATTAGGAGAAACATCATGCCCCTTTACAAAATGTAAATTTTATGTATTTATTTACGATGATGGTTGAACAGAACAGACCGTAGCTTTCCAAATATGTCTAAAAGACAGCATGAATGAACAGATTATAGTAACGTACCTATTTAAAGCAGTAACTCCTTAGAAAAAATCAGAAGGAAGGAAACAGTCAAGTGAGGTTCAAGGAGCCCAACATCATTTTGCATGACTCTATAAACTAACCTCTGAGACTCTGAAACACAGTTCATTTGACACTTGAGAGCTGTAACTCCCTAACTGTCCTCTTTCTTAAAATTTGTTTGAATTCAAATTCTGGTGTGGGTCCTTGCTGAATACCTCACAGTTAAGGTGTACACACCCAAGTGACAATCTGCATGGAACTGTTTGCACAACAGCAGAGCTTAGCTGTTAGTGTGATTTATCTGTGGGAATGACTTTGGGAGAATAAAAAAAACATGTTTGATACCAAAGAGTCTATTAGGCAAGTCAGTGTTGTAAAAATTAGTATTGGGCTCAGTCCTCTTAATTTGTGGGGGGTAAACAAGCACAAAAAGGCTACTAAGACAATTTTCTGCATTTGAAGGGTTCTTTTTTCCTTTCACAAAGTCTTTTAAACATCTTTGCATTTGCCTATGATTTAATTTTGGTAGTTGAATATTGACAAAGGAATTTGCAATTCCTAGACGTCATGTGGGGGGGGGTTAGATTTTAGGGAAGTGTTTGCTTTCCATTGTGAATATTTTTAAGACTTTGTTTTGTTGCCTGAATATTTAATTAAGTTGAACATCCCCAAGTACCATAAACTTAATCAAATTATATAAGTTTGTGTTAACTACATTCATGATAGCATTACTCGTAATGATATTTCATTATGCTCCAATGGGAACATTACCACTTCCAGGTGGTTCAACACTTGAACAACTTCAGGAACCACTGAACTATAAAAATACCATTTCTTCCCATTAAGGCTTTCAGCACAATTAAAAAGCAAACATCATTGGGAGCGATTATTATTCCCATTGCCAGCGTTTCACAACTGACTGAATTTACAAACTGTCTTTCTATATTCTCAGACACCCTGTCTATTTTGTAAGATTTTTTTTTCACAAACTACAACTGACTGTCATTCAAAATAAAATCTCCTCCCCCTCCTTGTTCTTCTCTTGTGCACACGTGTTCCCGCTCCCCGCCCCCCACTCTTGCTCTTTCTCTCTTGCTCTCAATCTTTTTCCTCTTTTTGGTTCTCTCTCTCTCTCGCTCACTCGCTCTCGCTCTCGCTCTCACTCTCTCTTCCTCTCTCTCTGTTTCTTTCTCTTTGGAAACGTCTCAACTGTGTCTCTACCCCAGTAAGTTACAATGTAGGAACTCAGTAAATATATGAAAATTGTACGGTAATTTCTAGTCTGTTTTTTTTTTTTTTCTAATTCCTCAACAAAGCTGTATGGTGAAACAAATTCAGCGTGGGGATTTCTTGAGAATGAATGGATACAGAATCAGAGAACTGCTCGTTATGAAGAACACTATTGCAAAGCCCAGGAAACATCCACGTCTAACATCTAACATCCACAGTGCACTCTTTGAAACTCACAGCCAATCAGTCAGAGGATATAGCAGAGGATGGAAAAGGGAGAAGCGGGTCGCCAGCTCATGCTAAGTGCTCATTTGCCCATATAAAATATTCTCTAATATAAAAGCAGCCTTTTGAAGACCATTCTTACTTGCTTTTTAATTGCTCTTTAGTAATATCAATATTTGATAACGTAAGTCCTAGTAACCACATGCTAGAATTATTTCTTTCATTTCTCTGCTCTAAATTACTTCCCATTCATGTTTTAAGAGCGCCATTTCTGTCCGCGCCTTTCTTCAAATGAGCATGTGTATATCCCAGGAAGACCTAAAGTGCAGCTCTGCTGTTTGGAGAGTCATAAGATCAGTCCTTTGATGTGCTCTGTTGTCAGCCTTTGGATTCTTTACTATTTCTGACCCTCTTCTTTCCCATGTTCTGTCAGGTACAAAGTCTTCTGTGGTTGTGATAAGAGCACGTGAAAATTCGTATGAATTTTCTTTCCACTTTTAATCGCAATACATTTTATTGGCAGACATTTCTGAGCACCTAGAAATCTACCATCTGCACTGGCTTTGAGGCCTCATTAACAATGGTGCCGGCTAACTAAGCCTTAAAACCTTGGTAGACCACTTGTACTCCCCACTTTAGGGGTTACCAGGTAACCTTATTTCCTTAAACTTGGAAAATAGGAAATCCAATTAGATTTTTGATGAACCAAGAGATAAGGTTAGCGCTCCCAAATATAACTGTTAAGTCTTGCTAAAAATAAACCTGCTTAGGAGAGCTTGGCCCCTCCTACAGGGTGACCTTGGAGGTGTCTGAACATCTTCCTTTCAGATGCATCCTTTCCTCTGCTTTCTGCCACAGCCTTGTCTTAAGCTCTTCCAATTCTCCCACAAGCTTGCTTTCTAAATAGATTCCGTTCTGCAGCTGTTTGAAACACGCAGGGCATCCTATTGTTTGTTCTGTGCTTCTTTTCCTTCTTCTAAGTCTTAAACTGTTCCAGATCTTGTCAGCTTGTCATGTCTCCTTATTAGAGCTCATCTGTCTTGCTGCCTTTTACAGTTTCTATCTCCTGCTTCTTCCTTCAGTCTGAGAAATCCAAGATGTTCTCATTGCCCCCTGCAGGGTCATTTGGTTAAAGTCCCTGAATTAGAATGTTAAGGAGACTAACAGCAGTGGCAGACATTCATGTACTTTCTATCACCCAGCATCCTTTCTACCCCAGAAGGCCACTCATCTCCCACTCACAGCCATAGCATTCGGATGGATGAAGTTAACTGCATACATTGATGTAGCGGTAAATAGTTCAAAAGTGCTTCCACAGGTAGGGAAAAAAATGACAGCCCCATTTGTAAAGTTTGCTTATGCCCATGGTGTAAATGATCCACTCATGGCCATTTTCAAGCTAGCAGCGTCACTAAACATAAAGATGTTGCGTTGCTTTTCTCATTGCTGAGACAAAATACCTGACAAAAGCAACTTAAGTAGGGAAGGGTTTGTTTCAGCTGGCAGTTCAGTGCGGTCCATCATAGGGAGGAAGGCATGGTGGCAGGCCTTGGAGGAGAGTGTTCACATTGCTTTCATAGGAAGCAGACGGGAATGAATTCTGGTGTTCAGCTCACTTTCTTCTTTTTATACACTCCAGGACCCCAACCCCAAATGGTGCTGTCCTCCTATAGGATAGGTCTACCCTCCTCATTTGACCCAATCTAGAAAATCCATCACAGGCAGGCTTAAAGGCTTGTCTCCCGTGGGGTGTGGTCTTGAACTGAAAATACAAAGGAGAAAGGATACTGAACACCAGCATTCATCTCTTCCTGCTGCCTGACTGAAGAGAGTGTGACGAGCTCCCTCGTGCTCTTGCCACCAGGTGAGACTTTCTCTTTGTCTTCATCCTTGCTGATGGATGGTGTTATTTACTGCCTGTGCCTTTGCAAACTAACAAGCAATAGTGGCAATCCTATAATTTTTAGTTGACATTTTTCTTCTCAATGAAAGTGACTTTAAAAAATATGGTTAAATGCCCCATTTTCTCTATCTGTGAGTTCTTTCTTCATATATCTTGGCAATGTTCTATCTTGTGTTATTTTTTTATTTACTCATAAATATCACATACAGTATTACATTTTCATCAAATGAAATAGATGGTTTATATTAAAGAGCCTTTGGTTTTTTTAAATTAAGATTTAATTTTTAATTATATATATGTATGTGTCTGTGTGTGGGTTTGTGCACATGAATGCCATACCCATGGAAGCCAGAAGGGTGTATTAAATGCCCTGGAGCTGGAATTTTAGGTAGTTGTGAGACACTCTAGGTGAGTACTGGGATCTCAACTCAGGTCTTCTGTGAGAGCAGCACAGGCTCTTAGCTGGTGAGTCATCTCTCCAGTTTCATCCTCAAACATGTTAGTAACTTTTATGCATGATATTTTTTCTCCTAGGAATAATTGACACAACAATAATTCCTGAACTATCCAGCTCCCCTTACTGATATGCAGTGGCCACTTTATCAATTACTAGTGCCAGCTTGCATGTATATTTTGGTCTGATATTGGAGCCTGCTTTCTGTTCTGTTGAGCTAAGACAGTAATTTTAAGGAAGGGAGACGAAATCTGAAATATCTAGAATGATTGGAGGCATAGCTCGATGGATTATCAGCGTGAAAGGCAGGTTATTATCCACTAAAAATTCTGAGAACTAAAATATGGTAACTGATTATAAAAAAAGTAAAAGACATCAAGATGTAGGTTGAAGGAATGAGCATGGGCCCCTTCAAACAGCCTCCCCCACTATCAAGGTTTTCCTAAGATGAGTCACTGAAAGGCCTGTTCTCCTTTTTCCTTATGCTCTCCTCATCTCCTCTCTCCTCTTCTTCCACTCTCTCTGTCTCCCTCCAAGTCTGATGTAGGAATGAGTATCTTAAATGTTCCATCAACCCTTAGTACCACTATGGTCACCAGATTTGAATCCCTTGCTCTTTTCCCTGGAGCGTCTTCGGTTTCCTATGTATTTTCTCTCTTTTGCTATAAGAGAGAATCTGATGATAGAGTACATGATAATGTATGAGGAAAAGATGTCATTTGGCTCAGAATTGTGATAGCTGGAATACCCAAACTGCATGTCAGCAGCATTTGGTGAGCACCCCTATCTGTATCTAAAAAAATTGGATGGCACCACATGATGAGGCATCCTCTAGGGTAAGAGTCAATAGCACATGCAGCAGTTGTGCATGAGACAGACATAAATGGTAGGGCAGAGGCTTTGAGACAACCTACTTTCAAAGGAACCAAAGGACTCATTTCATGAGATACATACAAACCTGCCCCAAGGCCCCACATCCCAGGACCACTACACTACAATAAATTTCTAGCACATAAATGCCTAGAAGCCAAACTATATCCAAATCAGAGCAGCCCTGTCTCCATAAACCCATGAAAGGGATTCTTTAGAAGTATCTGTCAAACTCAGTGAATATAGACAAGTTCTTACATTCCTGGGAAAGCTGACTAACTGTAGGCGTTGTCAGAGCCAATTGGAAAGGTGAATGGAACACTCTTGTTCACACCCACCCTGCCTAGATCACTGGACTGTAACTGCTCTGGTACTCCTGAACAGCACTCACTGGATGCTCACATGGAATGGGTCAAATGCACTTCTCATATTTGCTTGACCTTGATCACCTTGTTCTGGAAGGTGCCAAGAATCTCACTTAGACTACAGTGAATTTGATTACTGGATTTTCTCGATCAATCTATGACCATTAGGAGGGTAACAAAACAAGGAGTAACCAACTTACATTCTCTCTCTCTCTCTCTCTCTCTCTCTCTCTCTCTCTCTCTCTCCATATACATATATTTAAGTCAAATCCAGGAAAGCAAGATCGAAATGAAAACTAGTTTGTACGTTTTTCTTATATCAGAATACATAACAAAATAAGGTTTGCAAAGTGACCTACAGAAATGCAGTGTGCACTTGTGGTCTCGGTGGACTTGGACACTGAACTTTGATTAAATTTGAAGTCCAGGCATGTACAGAGTCAGGGCTCAGCCACAAAGAACGTGTGAGAAACATGACTGTGGCATTGGCGACAAAGTCTTTTCTTTAAATTTTTCACAGCTGGAATAATAATTTTAAGTGATTATGTCTCCAAACACACAAAATCAATGATCTAACTGCAGAGAGTGTCCAAATTCTCATTTAGAAGTCCTCTCTCAAATAGGAATATAATTTTACATGCCTGGCTTTCCTTCCTTAGGAATTGAATGTATAAAGAATTTATTTTATTTTTAAATCACCAATTTTACAATGATAAAGGCTAAATAAGAGACAGGATTGATAACATCATCTCTGAGGTAGAAGCAGCCCTCTCTGCTTCTTGTATTTTATACTTAGAGTGCAGTGTTGATGCTGGAGCTGAATTAATAGGAACAGGCTATTAGTTCTCTTATTTAAAAGAAGCCATTTTATTTCCTTTACTTTTGCCATGAGACAAATAATCTTAGAATAATTCATGACTCTTCCTCTATTTTCCTCATATATATATATATATATATATGCTGTCCTAACCCACACACTGCATTCATAGGTCTATTTATTGAGGAGACTGAGGAAATGATAGAAAAAAATAGCTTATCTGCCCAAACAAACTATAGAGAACAAATAAAGCACTGAATTTCCAAACAGTCAGTGGAGCTCTCTGGGTGTTATTTATGTTGGCATCCTTGTAGATTTCCTTCTTCTGACTATAAATCTTTATATTAGGTTACAGCTTTCTGTGTCTGAGGGGTGTGTCCTGTCTCCTTAAGACATGAAGGAAATAAACAACCTACCAGTCAAGAGCATGAGTGCAGTTGTGCTATGAACGGGAAAGGAAAAGAATGGCAAGGCCCATGGGGACACAGTGGTCCAAAGAAGGTCAAAAGAGAAGCAAGTGATTCCACAGACCCAGATCAAAAATAGGTTTGTGATTTTTTAAATACTTTAAAATTATTTATTTATGTGTATGTGTATCTGTGTGCATATGCATGTGCATACAAGTATCCACAGAGGCAAGATCAGGGTGTCAAATCCTCTAGAGATGAACTTACATGTTCTTGTGAGCTACTGACATAGGTGTGGGTAACCAAACTCAGGTCCTCTGCAAGAGCAGTACCCACTCTTAACTGCTGAACCATTTCTCCAGCCCCTGTAATCTTACAGTGACTCTTCAAATATCCATATCCTTATGAGTATGAGACGTGTGGGGAGGAGCGCGGGGGGGGGGGTTACTGAGAACTCATACTCTGGTCTGCATGGATGTCTTTGATTGTTTGATAAGGGTCTTATATTCTTCTATGAATAATGGAGTTTCTTATAGGAGTAGATGTGGATAGAACATAGAGCTGAGTGATACCAGGAACCAGAGCTCAGTTTCCTTCATTAACTACCTAGCTTGTTAGAGGTGACAATAAGCACCACAGCCTAAGAAAGTTAAAATATGTAGATATGGGAGGCTGAGGTCTCACCAGAGAACAGTGCTGCCTTACTAACCTGTATGTCTTTATCTCAGAGCTTTTGTTTGCTGAGGATATTTACCTCTAAATACTTTTAGATCTGGCTTTTCATACCAATTCTGTCATAGTTTCTAAGACCAGATATCTCAGCCTGGCTTTCAGTATCTGCTGCATTCTCTTGATGCTTTCTAGATTTGGTTCTCAGAAGAGGGAAACATATTGTTTCATGTGAGCCTCATGTCTGGTAATTAGCCAGAATACGAGGAGGCGCTCTTTGGATCTTGTTTCTAACCTTTAGTCCAGTCCACTAGAGGAAGTTTATAGAATAATTCAAAACAGGGTCTTTTCAGCACCTGGAGGTATGGGTTAGTATCCATCCAAGGAGATATCAAGCAAGCCATGTCTTTAAGAGCATTACTGCCCCACCCACCCTGACCACTTCTCTAGGTGCACTAAAGAATTTCCAGCCTCCTGAAGGCTCACAAGATGGTTATGCATTTTGCCATTCTCCTATTGTTTGAATATGAAACAAATCAAATACATATCAACTTAGTGATTCACTCAAAACCATTTCTTCAAAGTCCAAATTTTAGTACAATTGAACAAAATATGACTATTTGCTGTCTTTAGCTACTCTAACATCCAAGAAGGAGTCATTATATTTTAATTTACATATAATTAGTAAAATATATTATTCTTTTATTCAGTCAAGATAAGTCTCCCTTGAAGATTCAGCCTAGTATTTTCTCATTTTTTTTTTCTTAAAGCATTTCTGGCATTTATTCCTACCTTCAATGTGTAACATGGCTCTATTCTAGATAAATAAGTGTGTTTAAAAGCATGTTCTTAAATGTAAACCCCAATTCTAGCCAATTAATCTGTTTCTATGAAGCATTTTCATCATCCCTCCTTACTCAAAGTGACAAAGAATCTTTTCATTCTTTCAAGAGATAGTTATGAAATATCCAGTGTTATTATTTCCAGTTATTTATGTATGTTAGATGCTGAGAATAGCGCAGCAAACAACACTGACAACATCTCTATATTTATTCACTTTACAGTGCACTTAAGGAAGAGAATCATGTACTTTTGAAGAGAACATTGTAAAAACAAAACAACATGAATTTAACTCCTTAACACTAGAAACCAAAAACCAGTTTGCTGCAGAAATGTGCAAAATGGTCTTGAGATTTGTGATCTTGAGATCTTTGATCTCAATATTTTTGAAAAGATACAATTAATATTTTTGGCTGTTGATAAAATTGCCATATTTCAATTGTACAGTGCTCTGCGTCTATGGCTATAATAGGAACATTGTTGTTGGTAACATGAAAAGAAGAAAAGAATCTCAGTGACTCTGGATGTGCAAAAAAATACATTTTAACTCTAGGCTGTATCTGAGTCAACTCTGTATATCCTAGAGTTAATAATCTTGAATGTATAATCCTAATTTTTGGATGAGTGATATTGAGGCTGTGGGAATGAAGCCCCAATCATATGGCACTTTGGCCTGCTGAGGATTTGAAATAAAAGGCATCTCGGAATCAATGTCTCTCTTTCTCCTGCCCTCCTACTTCTAACCCTGCAAATTTTGTCTTTCTTGAAGAGCAGGAACGGGCTTTCCCTAAAGTTCTACTTATCTGTCTAAAGTTGGGAGTTAGGTGCAGTTGTTCCTGTGGAAGGAATGTGATTATCAAGCTTCCACCTTCCCCTACCCTGGATTCTATATTAACTAGTGAAATTTTCTCATATGGAGGGTACTAAAGGCTCCATGCTCAGGACACTGGAACCAGACAGACTTTTTACCCATTTGCCTAAGGACTGCTATATGAACTTTATTGTATAAAAAGACCACCTTTGGTTAGCAATATAGTTCCTCCCTGTCCATATAAGTCCTGGTAGCTCCTCCTTACCACCCTTTAAGAAAGCCCAATGGAAGCCACTATTTCTTTCTGCTGCTCCAAGTGCTAATTAAGACTACACCCTCTGGTGCTTCTGTGGGTCTTGTATTTTTTTAATATTTTATTTATTATTTTTATATTATGTGTATAAGTGTATTGCCTGTATGTATGTGAGTGCACCCGTGTCATGCAATGCTGTGGAAGTCAGAAGAGGGCATCAGATTCTCTGGCACTGGAATTAAGGATGTTTTGTAGCTACCATGTGGGTGCTGGGAATCGAACCTGGGTCCTCTGCAAGAGCAGAGCAGTCAGTGCTCTTAACCGCTGAACCATCTCTCCAGCCCCGTGGGTCTCATATTTTGTGTGGCTCTTGTGTCCTTGAATATAATGAATTTGTTTGCTTTGCTTTCTGTTAATATCTATTGTTAGTATATATTTAATATCTTATTTATTATTTTTATTTTATGTGTATGAGTATATTGCCTGCACGCGTGTAAGTGCACCCATGTCGTGCAACACCTGTGGAGGTAGGAAGAACATGTTAGATTCCACTGGAACTGGAGTTATGAATGGTTGTTAGCCACCATGTGGGCGCTGGGAATTAAACCCAGGTCCTCTGTAAAAGCAACCAGTGCTCTTAACTGCTGAGCCATGTTTCCAACCCCAATTGTCAGTATACTATTTATTGAAACTTCAAAGGACAGAGATTTAGTTCTCCTTGTCCTCACTAGAGCCATAAAGGAGTGTAATGGGTAAAAAAGAAAGCAAATGAAATAAAGATGAACAGAATTTGGAAAAGATGATTCATTTTTTTATAAAGATCAAAGAGACCAAGGAAGGTACTTTGATGTGTTCCATATCTGATGTGTGGAGGGTTTCAACATGAGCACTGTGGGAAAGAGTTTTAAAATACCAAGCTATAATTCATGAATGAAGCTAACAGGATATCATTTCATGAATGAACATACCAAACATGAATGGTGAGGTTAGGATATGGCTGCAAGATGCTAATGTTGTGTTGAGCTAAAATAGAAAATCTTAACTTACTTGTATTAGGACCTTGGAAGAGTTGGACATCAGGATTTTGTATTATGCTGCCTGTGCTGCTCAAACAAGGTAGCTCAGACTAGGTTGCTTTGGCAACAGAATTTTATTTTCACACAGTCCTAGAGGTTAGAAGACCAAGATTAAAAGAATTGTTCCCTTTTAAAGACTGAGGGGAAAGGATCCAATCTGGATGTTTTATTTGATTTGCATTTGACCATCTCCGGGTATTTCCATTGTTTTCTTTGTTTACTGCAGGTGTGACTGTGTCTAATTCCATTTTCCTATAAGGATACCAATCATACTAAGACCCATTTAAATATCTAGGCAAAAATAGTTCTCCTTCCTGTAATTCACTTTCAGTACTATCACAAATGTATAAGTCTTATCTTCCCTGATGTCATGTAGAACATACCACTCTATGCTACCAGAACCTGTATCATATGCCTTTCAAAGTCAAACCCTCATCTGTCTTTTCACATCTATACCATATCCCCCTTGTAATCTGAAGCAAATATACTTCTTCTCCAAGTCAAATCCACCATTCAAAACAAAGTCTTGTATACTTTTCATGTTTACCCTGAACCTTTTCAAAACCACCAGACCTGAGCCTGTATCTAGGCAGCTTCTTATAGTTAGAGATGACAGATATTGGAGTTAGAATCTCAGCATCTTGTACTGACTCTATCAGTTACTGGAAAATTGGCCTTTAAAAAAGTTTGAACCTGAAAGTGGCTGTAACACAGTGCAAGGTAATACCTATCTCATATACTTATGCCAAAGATAAAACTTAAATCACATAGGTTACCCATATAAGGCAATGTTTTGCATGTACTAGGTACTCAAACTCATGTTTCCTGGTTTCCTATGTTGCCTCATATTCATACAGTGATTATGTGTGTGAGTATACACATATGTGAGTGCTAGTGTGCTTAGTTTAGTCCTTAACATGTTGCTATACTTTATAGTTTTTTGTGTGTGGTATGCAAGAGTAGTCAGAACAACTTTGACTTATTTTGGCTTCCATATTGACTTCTAAAGTGAAGCCAAGCCAAGATTCTAGCACTTGGAACACACACACACACACACACACACACACACACACATGCAATCCATGCCAGATAGGCAAAGAAATTGAAGAGGAAGAAAGAATGTGGCATTTCATCTCTTTCCCTTTGTCAGTCCCAGTGGTTTTCTCGTAATTGTCACTGAGTTGGAAAAAATACAGTATCTGACTAAGTATATTTAAAAGGATGGAAGACCTAGATCATACTAGGCCTGTATTATTTATCTCTGGATAAATTGACAACTGATATATTTGATTTTTTTCCTTAGTAGGTTGAGTGTTTTAAGTGCAGAAAGATGGTTAGGTAACCAGATAATACACCTTTATCACCATTCTTTCACCATCATGTGCCTATTTCCTATGTCATCTGTCACTTGGCCAAAAAGGAACTCCATTCTGTACTGTGCAGCTATCAATAAAATGATCTTTAAAATATATATAGTGAGACTAATTGTCAAGGCTCTTTATAAATGTTGGCTGATTAGTTAATCAATAATGCTTAAGGGCCTTGCCTTTCCCATGACAGCTCTTCCTATAACCTCTCTGTCTCTGTCTCTGTCTCTCTCTCTCTCTCTTTGTCTCTCTCTCTTTCTCTGTGCGTGTGTGTTTCAATAGGCAGAAATTTGACTGCCTGTGCCATGACCACATTAAGTTTACTAATGGTATTCATAAGTCAGAGCAGGCACAAGGATGAACTCAGAGCCCCAGAAGCAATTAATACAGTCCTTAAGGTTTTGGATGGATGCACACTCCAGAAACAACATCTCAGTAAAATGGTCTTGCAGGCATGAGATGAGGTTTAGATTCTTCCAGAGGCTTAATTTCTTTTCAGTAGGGACTGGGAGATGATCTTAAATTCAGCATTACCATATGCCACATAAAGAGGAACATATGGAAAGATTTTTAGGGGAAAACATAACCATTGCTGCATTATTTGCTTAAAGTCGATAGAGCTAATTATTTCATTTTAGTGGGAACCTCTAGACAAACTACTTTGGATGTTTTCTCCATATCTAACTTCTAAATTAAAAAGTTGGAAGAACAGTCAACTGTATCTTTAAAAAAAAAAAATAGAAAATAGAGGCAGATCTGAAAAGTAGTTTAATTAAGCGTCTTGCTCTGCATTCAACACCAGGGTTCAATGTATGCCCAACACTTAGGAATTCCCCAACCTTGGGCAAGTTCCAAATGCCTGTAAGATTGGTTTCTCTCATCTACAGAAGGATGAGATTGCCGGTCATATACACTTGTGTTGTATTTGGTGACTTGGAATAACTGGGATACACACATACACACACACACACACACACACACACACACACACACACACACACATTTCCCAATTCATAGAAAATGAAAATTAAATGCTAGTCATTACTGAAAGTATCTAGAAGATTCTTTTCATATCAGCTCATTCATCAAGTTAGACATAAACATTGAATATGAATGGGAGGCCAGGGACCAAGAACATTAAAAGTACAAGTTAAAAGGGAAATTATTATCGTCCCTTGTAGAACCCTAAGTCTTCAGGACACTTCAGGCTTACTAGTTCAATTAGTAGTTCACGATTACCCTCCATGATCTCATGTCCTTTGCTTTTTTAAACTAAGTTGAAATTTATAATAAGCATTCATTGGGCTTAAAGGGTAAAAGGACATTTTCCCTTATGCTGCAGTTGAGCTGATAAGGCTTATGATTTATATTTTCAGTAGGAGTCTATCAAGGGAAGCGCTGGGCATTTTCAATGATTGTCTTCACTGTTTCTTTAAGAATAATAGAAGTGATGTTCAGGGTGTATGATCATTCAGGATAGTCAGAAGTGATCCCACTATGTAGAAACCTTTTACTTACCACACCAAATAGAAATCCTGGGCAGAAGTTCCAAAACTTGAGAAGATCCCATTAGAGGGATCAGTGAGTTCATGGCAATGGATTCTTACCAATCGCTTGGAAGGTGTATAAAATTTCAACTCAGGCATGGCCTTTCTGTGGTGTATAGGTGAATGCCAGCCTGGCATGCTTTCATGTGGCTGGTTATGATCACCATGACTTACATCACTGGAGCCTCATTTTTCTCAGCACATGTTCAGATGAATTAAAGTTGGCATTTTAGAAGCTTCACAGAGAAACGATGTAGGATGTTTATTAAGAATTCTGAGTCGGTCACAGTAGCACATGCTTTTAATCCAAGCATTCTAGAGTCTAAGGCAGGATATCTTTGTGAGATCTAGGCCAGCCTGGTCTATACAGGTATTTCCAGGCCAGCCAGGGCTATGGGGAGATTTCTCAGTGGTTACAACCATTTGCTGCTCTTACTGAGGACCTGACTTCTTTTCTCAGCACATTTACAGGTACTTTACAACTCCATGTGGCTCTGATACCCTTCTTCTGGCCTCTGTAGGCACCTGCACACATGTGGCAAATACAGACACAGATACACAGGCACACATACACAAAAATAAAAAATTTAAAAATGACAAGAGTTCTGGGATTAGCATAACCTGCATTTGAATCTTTTCTACTACCACTCAATAGAAACATGAGTTTTCATGAGTCACCTATATTCCCTAAGCTCACTCATTCATATGAGCATTTATGAAGTGGGTACTTCTTGAGTGCATAGAGAGTGGTATACATTACTGAGGTATCTGACCTGGAGCCTAACATTTATTTTAAGATACTGTCTTACCAGATTGCATGCAAATGGCACAACTACGGAGAAGGCCAAGCAGCAGGTCTATATCAAGAGAGTTCAAAATGGAATTAGGGACGTGTGTAAGGTAGAATATACCAAAGGTTATATGAGGAAGATAAACAGGGACCAGGTCATGCACATCCTCACCAGCTACTAAATTTGACATTTTTATGGTACACCCAACTGAGGAAGATTGGGAGGAAGATTGCATGTCTCAGGTTTTCCCCCTAAAATATGGCATTTTATTGTTGGTGGCAGAAAGTTAAATTGAGTAATACATGCGAACATGACAGAAGAAGCTGTGGAACATTTGTAGCCTTTGATAATGAGTAGGTTAAAAAGTTTGGGCTAGTATTATTCAGTAAGAGACATTTGTACCTCCTCTGTGTAAGGAGGAAAAGAACAAAAGGCTAATGGAAATGACCTTGGTAGAGGACAACCAAAGGTTCTGCACTCTCTTTCTTTCACAAACTTAAGTTGCATAGCCACAGACCATAATGCAGGATGGCAATCATCTTTGTGCTTCCAGGAGCTGTGGCATACTGGAACTAAGTTGTTTATAAACTTGATGAGTCAGATGAAAGGCTCTCCCAATGTTGTCTGATGCTAATTATGCTTTAATGAAATCTCCTTGATTGGTATAAAAAATACCCTAAAGTCTGTTTTCTAGGCAACAAGCCAGCAATACACAACTCTGACTGATAATGCTGGTATGTTTGTATCGCTGAGGATTTTGTATTTTCCTTTCCTAAAACATGGTATTTCAGGATTCATATTCTCATTTCTGTGATAGATCCTTTAATAAACATTTTATTTAGAAATACTATCAACTATATTGAGGGTGAAGGGGGAATAAAATCAAACCATCCTCTCCTTTTCTGAGGCCAACACTGCTGATAATATCAGTTTACACTGTACCAGCATTCATCATTCAATAAACCACGTTTTGAAAAGATCATCTCATCATAGATTTACAATGATCTATTATTTCTTCAAGAGTTAAGATGTTCCACAGCCTTTCTGCTACCTCTTGAATGTTCCTGTGTCTGAGAAAGCATTCCAGTTTTCCCTTGGAGTAATGAAAGACCAGAATTCAGCAAAGCCAAATGTATTTTCTAAAGCCCTGAGTTACCTTCATATTATTTGGGGATGTATTCAAGCTGTCAAAATCCATCTGCCTCAAGACCCAGTTCAGCCATTGTATGGCTAGAGGACCTGGCCCTTGTGTGAATCTCTGGAGCACAAAAACATCTATGCACAGACCAATGAGAAAACCTCTATGTGGGCTGGCAGCTAAGAAGGATCTTGTTTAGAGGACTTGAACTTCTATAATGTCAAGAGAGAGAAATTGGATGTCCTGGTAGCTGCCAGAGTGGCCACTGACGTAGTTCTCTTCTGGTTGTCATGACCACAAGCTCCAAAACGTACTTTTGTTTTAACCTTTCCAACTCAGTCTCTGAGGTGTCATTGAGACCTCTAAAAAGCAGTAGAGAGTAACTGAGAGCTTGTGTCTGGTATTGGTCTTCAGTGAGAGATGAGCTCTAAAAGTCAGTACATGGGCCTAGTCATGTATTTGGGGGTTTCAAAGGCAAGCTTTTGTCATTGATCATGAGTAAGCACAACATCTGCAGTATGGAGTACAAACTGGGTTGAGTGCTAATTTACCAGCAGTGGATGATGTTGTCATGTTCAACTGAAATCTCTTGAATATTCTTCCTATGACAGAGAATAGAAAACAGAATTAGAAGGAAGTTTTGTTTAATCATGACAGAGCTGTTAAAGAACTATTAAAATCTCCTGAATCGTTAGCATGATCTCTGCCTATGGGTAGATGGCTTCTTTGCAATTTCATTGGCTGTGTTGAACAACAAAAATCAGCTCTAAGTACAGATTTAATGAAAGTACACCAGGAAACTCAGACAAGGGACATATTAAAGAACTGGATCTTAAGGAGACCCAAACCCAAAGCAGCTTTAGAAATGGGGGTAAAAGTTAACACATTCTTGTGCTGGGCTACCACTATGAATCAGTATTGTCCAATCTCTTATTTCGTGGCACCATTCAAGATTCACCTTCTTGGGAGAGAAAGTGTACCTTAGCTTGGACTACTTTCCCTCTTCTTGGTGATAGAAAAGCAGATCTAATGATGGTAGTGATGGTAATGGAATTTTGTGTTGACAAAAACAGGAATGCACTACAATGAAAATCTGAAGGCTCTTTGATAGATATGGAAAGGAAGAGACAGACAGAGACATAGAGATGGAGATACATATTATATGTGTACATGTATATATATAAATATATATGTGAATATATGTGTACATGTTCTCTGTATTAGCAGCAATCACTCCCAAGGTTATTTCCTATACATAGCACAATGACTTCCCAGTAAGTCTGTCTTTGGTGTGCACACCATCCAGCCCAAGCACCCACAGACTTCTGATGCTTGACCTGTCTTCATCTGCACTAATCACGCTAGGTTCGGGCACCAGACAATTGGAAAAATACTCTACCTATACCGCAAAGCTGGTCAAAATTATTCAGACTAGCCATTCTCTACCTGGTTGCCCTGCCTCTTCTGTCCCTATTTGTGGAAACCACAATAAAGTTCGTTGATCCTGTTGCACATTTGCCTCCTTTAGCACTCTGCCCCCGACCACCTGTGTGATCCTCTGTGGTGTGGCTTGCTTCCTGTTTCTAGGAAACTGAGCAACCTTCTTTCATGACAGCCATTTCCATTTCTGCATGTCTTACCACACTGAATCAGAACAACTCCAAGGTATACTTAAAAGCATGCACACCCACAAAAAGTACACATGTACAAGACCTTAAACATAAGCCTACATTTTTTTTTCTATTTGTTGCTCAGCTAATTAATCAGTATCTGTTTCATGATAGATGAATTGGGTCAATTGGGAGAAAGCACCAGGACACAGACTAAACTCTGGCAGGATAGAGTTTATTAGCAGAGGAAAAGTGCATGGGACAATTCCATTTGGGATAGGGAAGTTGTCAGTCTACAGGTTGTGGGCTGAGGGTCTTTATAGGGGGCGTTTGGGGGATGCAGAAGGCAAGAACATTTTTTTTTTTTTAAAGTTAGGTGGGAGAGAGGGAGCCCAGGGCTTATCAGAACAGCTTCTGTTAAAACCTCCCCTTTCTGTCCCTTTCTGTCAGCCAGGATCTGGGCTATGGGGTAAGGAGTCTATACACTGTAAAACTTATCAGGTGAAAATAGCTTGTACCAAAACAGTTCCTACATTAATGGATCCGGAGTGCAGGAGCCTGTTCTGCTTCTCAGATCATCAAAGGGAAGCAGGCTGTCTTTGACCGAAAGGTGTGGAGAGTCTACTTATCTTGTCTTCAAAGACCAGGGTGCTCATTAACTCAGTTCCTCAGGGACATGCAAACCCATGAGGCCCTGTTGGGGAGGGGTCTGCTGCAGATCCGAACCCTAACATTTTCTATTTTTTTAAATTTTTTAAATTATTTTTATTTTACGCATATGCATGTATTGCCTGCATGTAGGTAAGTGCACCCATGTCATACCATGCCCGCAGAGGTCAGAAGAGGCTGTGGGATCCCCTGGAATTGGATTTACAGACAGGTGTTAGGTGCCATGTGGGTGCTTGGATTCAAACCCAGGTCTTCTACAAGAACAACCAGTGTTCTTAACTGCTGAGCCATCTCTCCAGCCCTGAACCCTAACATTTTCAAAGCTAACATGAACTATTTGTGAGGTGGTCAACAGGCTTTCTGGGAAGCATCTTCCTATGAATTTTTCAAGAGTAAAATCAGAGCTGCTGGAGAGTTCCTGACCTGACAAGTGTACTTCTCACCACTCATCAAAGAAGCTTCTTTTTACAACAGATGGAGATGATGATGAAGTTCCACAACTGGTCAAACATAGAGAATTAGGTGTCTGTGAGGTGCCCAGCCATGACACATCTACAGTGGAGCCTCTAAACCTAAGACTCATGGAGCACAGCAGAACAGGGGGTAAAGAGAATATTATATATCTTTCAGCACTCACCAGAGGAGCTTCCTCCTGAAGCAGATGATGATTTACCAAGAGCCACAACTGTCCAAAGTGCAGAGAATAAGAAACTATAGAGTGCTTGTCCTTGAGTAGGACACCTATTTCAAAACTGCCACCAAAGGCTCAGGGATCATTGCAGAAGGAGGGTTGAAAAGATTGTAAGAGCCAGAGGTGGTGGATGACCACAAGGAAACAGTTTTCCAGAAAGCTGGGAAGTTACTTATATGAATTCACATTACTGATGACAGCATGCACAAGAGCCACATAAACTCAGGTCAGACCAAATCCCAGCCTAGAGTGGGGAAGTGGGGAAGAAGCCCAACCTTAGCCGAGGAAAAACAGACAACTGATAGCTACTGGGAGAAGGTGAGTGGGTTTTCCTTAAGGATGTGACACTAGACAGGTCAAGGAAGCTCCAGGGGATGGACCCACACTCAGGACATTTGGGGACACAAATTTGACTTGCTAGGCCTTAATGTATATGACAGAGTACATGAAATTGGGTGGAGAGCTTGAAAAAGGGTGCAGGTAGGGGAGGGAACCTATAATCAAAATATATTTTATGAAAATCACAAAGATTAAATAAAAAAAATAAAATAAAATAGGTTGACCAGGTTCCAGGAGATGAACTCACATTGAGGGACACTGGGGATAAAAACTTGACTTGATAGACCTTAACATATATGTCAGAATGCATGAAATCTGGTGGCAGGGCATGGGGGGTACAGAAGGGAAGAGAGTCTAAGTATGATTAAGATGTGTTGTATGACATGCGTGAAAACTCAATAAAATATAAGTAAGGAAAAAAAGGATCAAGTTGACAGAGTACCCTCTGAACTACCCTTTCATAAGACTCAACCCAATAATATGTAGTAGTCTAACAGTATCTGGGGAATGTTTCCATGATCCCCAATGATGAAAAAAATCTGAAGATGCTCAAGTCTACATACAGTATAGGATGCTGTAAGATCTGCATAGGACCTATACACATCCTCATATAGTTTAAACCATGCCTGGATTACTTACAGTACTTAATAGATACATTGTATTATTTAAGGAACAATGAGAAATGGGAAAAGTCAGTACAGTTCAGTACAGTTCAGTACAAAAAAATTTTAACTGGAAAAAATACGCTCAGTTAAAATGTTTTCCTCCTGTGTTTGATTAGATTTGTGGCTGTGGAACCCACAAAGGTCTGGCAGTCACCCTAAGATTTCCGAACTCTCACCCTGCTTTCTCACTTTATTATTTGTTGTAACTTCTAATCTAAAGACAAAGCTTTCTTTAGTTGCTTGAGGAAAGGGACAAAGTAGAGAAATAATTTTAGAAGGAAAGTAATGAGCATCCTGTATCTCCAATGTCATTGGGAACAACATCAAAACAGAAATCTTAAGTATCCTTCTGACCTTTTCAAATCTCAGTGCTGCCTATGGATGCTGGTATCTAATGAAGCCAACACAGGGGCCTGAAGGTCAGTGTCTGTGCTTCCCCTGAAAGAGTTAATGCAATTTCTAAAGATTCTCTGCTGTTTCCCAAGGAATATTACTGCAGCGAGTAGCCTTTGCTGTCAATTCAGTCTCTTCTTAATGCTGTTAAAGGGATGAAGACTGGATAT
>NW_008336930.1:1478681-1538847 GCF_000622305.1 Nannospalax galili
TACACATATGCAGGGGCTGCTTTTTAAAGGAATCTTTCACTTTAAAAAAGAAATCTCTGTTAAACATTTCAGGGAGTGTGATCATGGATGGTGCCAAATGAAAAACGGCATAAAGGGCTTCTGGGGAACCTGAGCATTGTGAAGTTTGAGGTTTTTAAGTTCCTCTGGAGGGTGATTCTAAAGCAGAGGAAATAAGAAATAATTAATTAAAACAAAAAGGACCTTGAATTTTGTGAAGGTGCTTTGTGTTGGGGAGGGTGTTAGGTATTCTCTCTCTCTCTCTCTCTCTCTCTCTCTCTCTCTCTCTCTCTCTCTCTCTGGGACAGAGAGTTGATTTTTTAAAAAAAGGATGCTCTGCACTTCCAATATGTGTTCTACAGCATATATCCAGACTGTGTTCATGATGGAAGGGGACAGGGCACAGCAATAAGAGTCACAAAAGTGACCAGAATCCAGATTTTTATGACACGTAACATGGCATATCCACTGAGCAGTGCTGGTCCTCTGGGTCCTTCTCCCACTGAGACACTTAAAAGAGAATGAAAATGGTTGGTACCCTTGCTCAAAGGGTTATTTATTGCTCTAGGCATTTTCCATTTTCTCTTCAATTGTGCTGTTCTGCAGAATTCTTCTCCAGCTAAAATTGTAAGGTGAAAGCTTTCTGAACTTCCCTGGTGAGCCAGAGAGAAGTCCCTACTCTCATCCCCACACTGAGACTGATATGATGACCAGCATCCCTCAGAACCAATACCATCATTATCCAGAGGTTACCCAGGAGCATTTTCCTGGAGCACTTTCAGCTGTGGGTAAATTACCACACATTGGAAACTTCCATCCAGCCATTAAATGTTTAGCAAAATCTGGAATCATCCTCTGCCAGGTATAAAATGAAATGAGTATCTGTGATCATGGCAGAACTCCATTTTTAAAAAAGGAAGTTTTCCAAATGGGACATAGGGAGGTAGGTAGGGAGGAATGTAATAGCTTTGTGAAAAAAAAGCCAGTGGTTCAATCAGTCATTCATTTAACAAGCATTTATTGGGCAGATTTTAAGGGTAAAAACCATGATGGTTTTTAGTGCTTGAATGAAAGAGAGTTTCAAATAATTTTGTTTGGTTCTTCATTAGGAGAGGAAATAAACTAATTTTCCTTGACATCTAGCTGTAGTAGGGCCAGAGCTAGAACCTGAACTGGAAGCCAAATATGTGGAAGTGTTTAGCAGACCCAAGGCCAAAGGCTGAAGTAAACTGCAGGAGGACCAGGGAACACTCTGCAGAAAGTCCTGTTAGACTCCTGCTGTGCCTAGTAACTCTAAGTATTACTTTATATTTATTCCTCACAAGAGCACTGTGCAGGGGCTTATCCCCTCATTTTAATGAAGGAAAAATAAAATCAAAGGGGGAAAATATTTTCCTCCATTCCATTTAATATTACAAATTGAACAACCAAGGAGATACACACACACACACACACACACACACAAAAAAAAAAAAAAAAAAAAAAAAAACCTCTCACAGGAAATGCAAGATAGTTTATAGTGGAGGTAAATATGATTATCATGACCGAGGAACACGGGTTCAGGTAACGTCATATTCCATGTTTCCACATAGTAAGAGTTTAATGAAACTTCTTATAATGGGACAAAGCAATCACAAATTAAAGCATTTTCCAAATATATTGATGAAAGGTCAGGTAAGTGGGTCACATCAAAGCAGGAATCTCTCTGCTATAGGCTGATGGCATTCTTAGCTCTTGAGGTGGTAGAACCTAGTGCCTGCTAGGTTAATACATTCCAAAAGCTTTCAACTGATTGTCACAAGGATGGTAGGTCAGACAAAGAAGTGGGCAAGGAATGGCTATTGAGGGGGTCAAAGATAGCCCAAGATGAATTATAATTAGGCTATGCACCTGCAACATTCCAACCTTTCCACAATCATTTAAATGCTAATTAATTAATCAGCCTTGTATAAGCTACTGTGGTATACTGAATGTGGGAGATCAGAACTCTATGTCCTAGAAGCTCGCATGCTAAGAGTAGATGGGGAATCAGACAGTAAATATGTAGACAATTCCATACACAAAAGCCATCTTTATCGCTCTGCTGTATGGATAAAAGTAGTGATTTCATGCTCAATTTTCCATATCTGTTTGCCACATTGCCAGAAACCTTTCAGACCACAGGGTAAGACTCCTACAATAGCAGGACCATTTTCCAAGAGACTTCAGAAGAGTCTGTTGGTGCCTTGGGTTTTATCTGTGTTATCCTTTCAAGATGCCCTTGAGTTTCCAACTTCATTTCATGTACACGGTAGTACTGGGAAACCTAGACAGTAGAAGTCATGTAGGATTTGCTCCCAGTAAAGCCAAATATTGGATTCCTGGAACTCTAACCTTTTATTACTTTCATAATTCTCTTTGAAGTCCTTAGCTGGCCTTATCTCTATTTTCACCCAGCACAGTTTTCTTAATTTTACACACTCTTAAAAACGCATCGTATCTCACTGTTCAGAGATAAGAAGCTGTGAGGAGTTTCATATTCTTTCTTTGGTAGCTGCTTGAAGTGGAACCACAGTAGTATGCTACTAATAAAAAGATTTCTACCCCGAAGTTGTTGGAATGATAGAAAACATATTTACTGGAACTTCTAGTAGTAGAAGGGAGTCCTTCTTCTTTAGTCCTGGTGTCATTTAGTATGTTTTTATAAGTCTGCTTTGGGAAACCAACATTTGGAAGTATCTAAGACTCTTTTGTGAGAGTTATTTACTTTGATGCGTATGAGTGTTTTGCCTGCATCTATATAAGTGCACCCATGTCATGTGCTGCTCATGGAGACCAGAAGAAGGTGTTGAATTGCCTGGAACTGAGTTACAGATGGTTGTTAGCTGCCATGTGCATGCTGGGAACTGAAACCCAGTCTTCGGCAAGAGCAGCCTGTGCTCCCTGAGCCATCTCTCCAGTCATGAAAAACATTTCTCAAATGCTGTAACTTAAATTGTATTCACCTCTCAATTCATACATTGATATCCTAACCCACAGTGACTCAGGATGTGAATGTTTATTGACAGGGCATTTGAAGATGTCATTGATGCAATATAAGCTCACAGGGATGAATTCCATTCGGTATGACTGGTATCCTTATAAGAAGGAGAGATTAGAAAGCACATACCCATGTGTTTCAGTAAAGAATGGAATCTATCTCTGGGTGGAGACATGCCATTAACTCCTCCCTTAAGACTTAGCCCAGTTAGATAGAACAAGGGACCACCCCTTAAGACAAGATTCACCTAGTATGCTGAAGAGGTAGGAGGAGTAATCATCCCTTTAATGAGTGATTTATGCTTCCTTCCCAGAATCTGACCCCCTAGTACAGTGTCTCCAAAGCCCCCATGAAGTTCTGTTGGGTCTAATTACCTACCTAAGTCCTGACTCAGAAAAACCTAACTTTTTCTTTCTTTTTTGGTCTTTCGTTTCAGATGCTGATCAGGGCCCAAGTGTGCTTCTTTTGGTACTCCAACCTTTTCACTGTTTTCCTAAAGCCCCTCCCTGCCATGTACTTGTCTGCCATATGTTTGACCTTCATGCTGGCTAGCTCAAACAACATGGCCTTTTCTCTTTCTCTTCTCCATCTTCTTCCTCTGGGCAGCTGCCAAGATTTACAGCTTGCCTGCCCTGGAATTTTAATTTTAAACTCTGATAAAATTGTCCTTAATCATCCTTTCGAATTTGTTCTTAGATTATTTTATTGATGAGAATAGGACCCCCAAGAGTTGACTACAATTTCCCTGGTAACACATTCGGGGGTGGGGGGGCTGTCGTGAGAAGGCAAAGCAGACAAAATGGGTATTTATAAGCCAAATTGAACTCAGAAGAAACCACTCTGTCTACACCTTGTTCTCAGAATTCTAATTTTGAGAACTGAGAAAATAATTTTTGTGACTGAGCTTCTGACTGTGGAGCTTTATTGGGTAGCTCCAACAAAACGTTGCGTCAATATATAGTGGCTCTCACTGAAAATGAACACGTTACAAACCTTTCTATGGAAACTTCAAAAGGACAGACAACAGTTACAGACTATCAGGGAGGCTAAAGTGAATTTATAAATATATATCAAGCTGGCAATATTCACAGAGCAAGAGTCAGCTCATCTGACTGGGTACAATTTGCATTTCTATGGGTGGGAATTATTGGTCTTACTACCAATAGACTGCAATTTATAGAGCTATAAAATAGCTGAAAGGCAAAGAAAGGCAGAGTGAACCCAGAAGGATTTGCTAGACAAGGCATCTGGCAAAGTCTCCTTGTCTATTTAAAGTCTTTTTTCAGTTTTCACGGATAGAAATACAGCTGAAGGCTCAGCGAAAATGGAGGTTTGTTGTTTTCCCTCTAAAACAGAAGAGGGATGCTGTTGACTGTGTTCTGAGATGTCTCCATAGGTTTCCATAGACAGTCCAATCTCAATGGAGTGAGTAGATGCTAATCACAAAAGAGAGGGTCCCTTCTAGAGGGTCTATACCAGAATGTGACTTCTAAGCCCTCTAGCTGTTGTACTGTCTTAGCTATGGGGTAGGAGAAAGTAAGGAAATGCCTTCTTTGACTTTCCTCAGAAGCAGCTTGGAGAACTTGCCTCTAGGCAGAGCCCTTTGAAGCACAGATTCCCTAGGCTTTTAAAATTCAAAAGTCAAGAATTGGTGCTTTGAATTCTCTAGGCCTCTTCTTTTTGGTTCCCCTCCCCTCCCCTTGGAGAAATGGAAGACAAAATACTGCAAGGGAAAGATGATATACTAGGGGAGAAGGTACGGGACACCTGCAGGATTGTTAAAATATTTCTATTGTGAATTAAACATACACAGGTCTTTGCTAAGTAACTTCACATACTCCCTCTTTTAGCCCTAACAATGTGTTCCTTGTGTGTGGACTGCTATTACTATTATTTTTATGTTTGGGGGTAAAAAGAGCTTGTCTTAAGGAAAGTAATTATTAGGGTCCCAGAGATTACTTTTAGAAACATTGACTCAGGTAAAACTGTATTCTTGACTTCAACATGGAAAATAATTTTAGAACTAGCCATTATAAAGCTTACATTTGTTAGAAGATATTTTCAAAACAAATTTTAAGCTTGAGGTAAAGACTTGCTCAGTAAGAAAGCAAGGCGTGCTATAGGGAATGAGTATGGGCATCACTAAAAGACACACAGGAGGTAGCTATAGGATTTGGGTATGTTTTGAAATTATTGTCTTCAAAGGGTTGCTAAAGATACGGTAAAACTCTAGATCACAGGGATCCTGGAACACAGGATATCATTACTGTGAACAAAATTAATAGTCTTGTTTGAAATTTCCAGAAAATGTCCAGAAGGAATAAGGGTCTGCTCAAGGTCACATACAATCAGGCCTTAAGCTTGG
Source organism: Nannospalax galili (assembly GCF_000622305.1). Taxonomy (NCBI): domain Eukaryota; kingdom Metazoa; phylum Chordata; class Mammalia; order Rodentia; family Spalacidae; genus Nannospalax; species Nannospalax galili. The sequence goes on from NW_008336930.1 coordinate 1,484,084, forward strand.
TTCTTCTCGTTTCAACATGAAGTATCTACATACAAAAGGAATACTATAATCTCTATGCCAGCAAGCTTCATAACAAATGTAAATTGTCCTGGAATTCCTGCTTTTCAGCTGACAAGCAGCTGCACCAGACTGGGAAGGGAGGGGCTCCTCTCTGCTCCCTATCCCTATAGTTTTGCCTGTCTTATTATCTGGCCACAATGGCACCAGGCTAGGGCCCTAGTTTAGTGTGACTTCTAAATTGAGCATTTTAACCCTGTGTGATCCTGCCCACTTCCTTCCTGCTGAGAAAAGAACACTGGGAGCACAAATCAGTCCCAGGCTTTTCCTTGAGTCAGGTTCCCTTTGTCATGGAAGAATCTTCTTGAGATGTCTTAACTGACCTCTGGGGCCTCATCCAATGCATGCCTCCTGAGTTTGACTATGAGAAAGACACTTTGTGAGATACTGATACAGGGGGGACATGGGCTCCCTCTGAAGGGTTCTTTGTTTCATTCATGAAAGAATTTAAGAATGAACTCAAACAGAAGCTTTAGAGAAATTTTATTAGAATTTAAGGAAAAATTCTCAGGGCAGGCAAGCCATAAATCAACAGGTTATCTTGAGGAGGAGAATGGAGGGGAGAAGGAAAAAACAGTTATAAAGCCATGCAGGTTTGGAGCCAGCATCAGGTCAGACACATGGTAGACATGCAGAGACGTGAAGGCAGCTTTAGAGAAAATGTAAGAAAGCTTTAAATGTTGGGACCACCCAGAGTGTTAGGGAAAGCATAGTTAGAAAAGAGATAAAAAGAAGAAAAGGAATGATTATGCTTTTCTGAAGAATTCAGAGAAAAAGAAAAGTGGGCTGGCTTATGGAGGGCACATCTGGCTCTCTGTCTAGAAGCACTGTGCTAGGGGCTGGGGATTCCAGGCAGGAGAAGTTTATTATTTCAGTAACACACTAGATATTCCATGCATCTTTTTTGGCATGCCTTAAGGTGAATACACCTTTTTAGGGGTGGTCCTATGACCAGGTGTTATGAAAAATTGAAAGTTGGGTCTTTATCCAGGCAAAACAGTCTTATACTCTTGACCAGATTTCTCTCAAGGGACTCTTTTGTTACTGGTTTGGATTTTCTATTGGTATGCAATAACCCTCCTCTAAACTTAATGGTTCAACAGCAATATGTCATTTCACAAAATCCTGTGGATAGTAAGATTGATTTGTCTGATGATCACTTGTGAAGCTGTGTTCAACAAGGATAAAGGACCCACAAAAGCCTAGTCCCTATGGTTTGCCCTTGGGGTTGCTGTGTAGAGTTCCTTCTACAGATTCCGTCTCCTAGTGCCTTGGTCTCCAGAGTGCCACCATGTGGGAAAGATAATACGCCCTGCTTTGTGCATGGAGGCAGGGCTTCAAGTGAGCTGCAGAGATTTCCAAGACTCTCAAGCAGCTGCACTTCAGCAATTTCTTCCAAGCAAGCCACACAGCCAAGAGCAAACAGACCAGCTCTCACTGGAAGGAATTTCGGGATGTCATATTTGTACTGTGCGAGAAGAGCGCTTTCTTTTGCCAGCCTCTCTTGCTGACTCTGGCTGGATAAACCATTTTGAAAAGTTAATTTCATTATGTTATTCCTGTGATTAAAAGTCTCAGTGCTTCCTCACTGCATATAGATAAGCTTATAAATACATCTTCTGATATTTAAGGAATTTCGTGATGACCCCACCTCATCACTACGATTTTCTACTATTTTGCTAATACAGGGGAAAGCATCCCCCCGCCCCCCTCCCGGAATTCTTAGTCTCATTAACAAGAAAAGTTAAGAATGGACTCAAAAGGAAGTATAAGTTTAAAAGAAGGGATCCCAGGGCAGGCAAACTGCAACTCTCAGCGGCTGCCCAAAGAATGGCAAGAATGGCAGGAGAAGTAAATAAGTCATGTCTTTTAGGCTGGCATGGATTTCAGACTAGCTAGCAATCTCATGGTGGGAAGGGCATCCTTAAGTAAAGAGTGAAGAAACCCAAAATGCTGAGAAAGCTCAAATGTTTGGGAAAGCATGCATAGAAAAGAGATAGGAAGAAGAAAAAGAGAGGTTCTGCCATTTAAGCTACTGTGCTGGGGCCCAGGGAGTCCCATCAGGAAAAGTTCACCATCTCATGAAAGCCTAATTATTCCATCTATCTCTTTAGCATGACTTAAGGTGAACCAGCCTTCTTAGGGGTAGTCTCTGGGCCAGGTGACTGATACAACCAATTGGAATGTTAGGTCTCCATCCAGGCTCCTGAGGGGTTCTTTTTGTTACTGTAACATTGCCATCTGTCCTCCTTCTGTTTAGTTCTGCTTGTCCATCTGTCTGTACATCCCAGGAATGTTCCTGATTCTACAAACTAGAGACAATATTTAGGATGCTTTTCTGGAATATAATACAGAGCAATATACCTTTCATTCTGTCCCCATATGACGATGATTGGACAATGATAGTAACTAATTTGGTGGGAGAAATCAAGTAAGTTATTAGAGTTATAAAGGCATATGTTGCTTGAACTTGTCTTTTTTCTCTCACTTTGAAGTTGATCAATGTATCAATTTGGTTTCTGATAGCTGTATGCTAGATTCTGCTTACTTTCAAATGAGTTTTATACAGATAGATAATTACTGGAAAAATAACAGCAGCTGCAGCATATTTTCAAGCAGACTTTTCTTTTATAATAAAAAAGTTGATATAAATATTTATCCATGTGTTAAGTCTTGGGTCATTTCAGTCAGAGAGTTATGAAGTGAGACGGACAAAGACATTGATCACATTTAAAATAGTGTCTTTCAGCATTTTGATTTACATAATGAACTACCTCAGAATTCACAGTTCATGGACACAGCACCTGAAAAGCATTTAATGATCACAAGTTTTATTTAACAAGTAAGTTGAATTTGTCAAGGTAATATATGTAGAACAGTGACCTTAAGAAGGTATAAAGGATGGAGGTACTATATTTCACCCCTTATATTCTTGTCTCAATAGCCTTTGTGTTTTTAGCAAGTTTTCCCCAGACAGCCATAGAACTTCCAGAAAGGACACTTGAAATTGGGCCATTTTTCTTGTAAACTGTAAGTGTTATCATTCATCACCTGTTTGGAATATTGAATATAGTATCGTATATCTGTCCCATGGTTCTCTCATGGCAGCTATCAAACACTGGTGATGAAGGGTAAGGAAAAGACTCATATTTAACTATTATCTTAGGCTTAGAAACCACCCATCTCACTCATCTTAGGCAATGATCCCATAAAGAAGAGTTCAAAAATAGCCTGGTGGCACACGCCTTTAATCCCAGCACTCGGGAGGCAGAGGCAGGTGGATCTCTGTGAGTTCAAGGCCAGCCTGGTCTACATAGTGAGTTCCAGGACAGCTGGGGCTACAGGGAGACCCTGTCTCAAAAAGACCAAAATAAATAAATAAATAAATAAGTAAATAAATAAATAAAATAAAATAAAACAATCCCTAATCCAGTTTGATCCTTGAATAAAAGTTTAACACAATGACCCCTGGCATAATTTAATGAAATACTTCCAATCCTCCCCTGAAAAATCAAAATCCCAAACACCTGAAAGTTTCAACAGATTAAACCATTTAGACTGGAGTAATAATTGATATGTGAGTGAGTGAGTGAGTGAGTGAGTGAGTGAGTGAGTGAGTGAGGTTATTTGCATGGAGACCATAGAAGATATCAGGTGTCCTACCCAATACTTTCAAATGTATTCCCTTGAAACAGTCTGTTACAGAACCAGGAGCCAGGCTGGTGGTCAGGAGCCCCAGCAATCCTCTGGTCTCTGCCCCTGTCCTCATGCTTGTGTAGCAAGCACACTTAAGTACTGAGCCATCTCCTCAGCCCCACCACTGGTATTTTAAAAGCAGCTGATATACTGTAAGATAGTAAAAGAAGCCAATCATGAATTTATGTATACATGTACATGTTAATTCATTTAACATAATTCTTAGATTTGATTAAAAACAATAATAGAACACAGCTGGATTCTTATAGTTGTTTGGGTCACATACTATTTTGAAAGGCACACATAAATAGTGGGAATTTTACACTAAATATTGAGGGTTTGCAGGTCCTCAGAAACCTTGCTTCCTGAGGTGTTCATTTCAGAACCAAATTTCGCCTGACCTAGTTCCTGCGGTGTTCCTACCTTCTTTTTGTCCCATATTTTTCAACCATGTCCCTCCTTCATTCACTTTGGATTCATTTTGATTCCTCATTTACACCAAACTCATTTTTTTCCTCCTGGCCTTTGTTCTCCATGAACTTGCTCCTCTTTCACATGAAAATATTCAGATCTTTTCCTGGCTGACTTCTAACTGTTCAGATCTTAACTCTAATGTCACCTCCTTAAAGAGTTTTAAATATAGTGCTGAATTCTCAGAAGCATAACATTGGAAATGAGTGGGATACATTGTGATCCTCATTCACATTTATGAATACAAACATGCATGTGTTTATACACACATAAGTGTATATACACAGGGTTGCATAGTCTATCATATTAATGTCTATTAATCTACTTCATAATTTCAGTATTGTGAAAGGAAGTACCAGCCCTATTTTATTCACCATTAGCTTGCTAATACCTGGTACCTAAAAGAAACAGAATATATATTTATAGTGTAAATGTAGAAACCAAAGAATGGAAGACACGATGAATAAACAAAGAGTCCTTCCAGTTCAAACCATATTTTTCAATTACTGGAAACCAATTCATGTTACAAAATATTAGATAGTATATAGAAACCCTGTTTAGTAAAGGTTACATGAAATTTTAATGTCTTACCTACTATGTGGCAAGTATAAATTAAAATATAACAAGAAAAAAATCCAAAACAGGTGCAATCCACAAAAAAAAAAAAAAAAAAAAGATGGTTAGGTAGGTTTGAAATATACCCTCCTACCTTTGCTTACGCCCCCTCCACCTAGCATAGTGGTGCATGCCTTTAATCCCAGCACTCTGGAGGCAGAAACAGGTAGATCTCTGTGAGATAAAGGCCAACCTGGGAGATCTACACATTGAGTTCCAGACCAGCTGAGCCTGCTTAGTAAGACCCTGCCTCAAAATAACAACCAATATACATATATAAAAGAATAATACCCTCCCCCCCCGCTCTTACTTCTTGAAATTATTCACAGGTTTTAGCCATGATTAAAGGCACAGTGATTAGAGGAGGAAATTCTGAAGATGGGCATTTTGACAACAACTAGAGTAAAATACAAAGTGAATGGCAAATGAGTTACTTGGACTGAGGGATGGGAAAGACACATTTTGTTGGAGAAATTGCTCCATGGTGGTGATGAAATGAGTCTTTAGAGACTTTCTGCAAGCAGGGCATATAAATCACAAGATTTAGCACACCATTACTGCTGTTTTCCACGTGTCTGTTTTTGGCACTGGAGTTGGCATCTGGGAATTATATGTGCTGAATACAAAATAAATGATTAATATTTTGTTAGTAAAATTCAATGCCATACACTCAGCTGTTGTTTTACCAAATTGTTATTGGGTGATGTTGAACTCTCACATACTTCTGGTGAGTCTTTATTTTGGTAAAAACTATCTTAAAATCTTAAAACTTGGCCCTGGACTCTGGGAGCCGAATTTTCTCCCCAAAGATTGCTATAGTGGCAACATACCCCAGGCAGAGGACAAAGACATCTTCAAAGCTTTTGTTTATGCCTCCTTGAAGTCAACTGGCAGCTCTTGTAGGACCTGCATATTCAGTGCCTAGCAGAATGCTGTGAAATGCATAAACAGCGGATTGGGATTGAGTTGGTACCTTCAATGACTGGGAGTGCTGTACTGATAAGGACACCTTCTTTTATGTGTCCACCCTCCATTGGGTTAATTCTTTTGTACACATATTAATTTCCCTGACCCAGTCAGTTATTTTGAAAGTTAATTTATTAAATGAAAGTAACATTTTTTTGAAAATTTCAAGACCCTATTATAATAACTCATTCTTCATTTATTCACGAGTCCTTTTATTAATATTAGACTCACTGATTAGACTGTTAGCTCCTTAAGGGCTTGGATTATGACAGCTCCATACCCTGTTAAATATGCTGGAGAGAGAGTAGCTGGCACACAGAAGGCCATCAACATAAATTTGTATGATAAACTGAATACATAAATGAATGGAAAATAGATTTATGCAAATTTTTGCAGTCATTCATAAACTCTGCCTTATACTGAACCAAAGCTCCATCCCTTGCCACAACATAAGTAGTTTCTTGTTTGGTGTGATAAACAAACATACCTAATGGTCATTATAATATGGTCTGATAGGTGCTACATTAAAAATATAAGCAAAATGATGTGTTCAAAAAGCCTATAAAATATGTAGCTGGATAAGCAATTTGGGACTGATCAGGAAAGATAACCTAGGAAATCAAGATTTGATAATATTGTTAGAGATGAGAGAAGAGCTATTTAAAAGGGAAGTGCCCAATAAATCATGGCATGTTTGAAGCATGACATGCTCCACTCAGTAATCAGTAGCCCGGCACAGGGGTACCTGCTTTGTAGCAGGGGAGAAATGTGGCTCTTGGCATGGTCTTAGACTCTGGAAGTCTGTAGTAGTAGGTTCACATTTATTGTTGCTAAACCAAAAGCAGCTGCGAGAGCCTGTGGTGAAGTCTCATTACAGTAAAACATAAAGGAGCTAGCCAATATTGAAAATATATGGTGTCTATCACTCACTGCGTTGGTTTGAACTATGTCATTTTAGCTGAGTTGAAACAAATGTTCCCAGAACTTCATTCTCTATATTGTAAACCTCAGCATTAACCGCAAGAGAAATTTTTGTAGTATTTGGACTGAAAAGTGAAACAGCAGTCACATGCTCATAAATGAATGATAAAATTGACCTACCAGAGAAGGCTACCAGATACCACGGAGCTTGCCTCCATTGTTGCTGACTCAATGTCAGGGAAATGCCAGCACTGCAGCTCCCCTCCCACTTTTCCAGTTTGTAGTCCAAGACTTGATGCAGCCATGTTCAGGGGAAGACAGCTTCACCTCAGAGGAGACTGAAATGTGTCCTCCTGAGTTCTGTGACATCCTCCTGATGTTCCACATCCGTATCTCCTTCCTAATCCCCAGTGATGCCACAGTCAATACTAGACCATAGCCTAAATACATGTTTTTCCAGCTCCCAAAGGCACCAGAGCTGGCACTGTAATCCCAACAACTGACCAGGTCATGGCTCGTTCATGGTGTTCTTTTATTTTTTCATACATACTGCTACAATTGCAGGTATTTCCTACACATCCCCTAGGAAGGAATTCTTGTGTCACACAGCACCTCACATGCTAGATCTAATCAGCCTTTGTAACTATGCCACAAGGCATAGGTACTCTTATTATTCCCAATTTATAGATAAGAACATTGAGGTGGAACATGTTCAGTAAGTGGCCAAAGTTATATATAATTTATCAGAAGCTATTGTGGTTTGAATATGGTTTCAGTGTCTTCTAGGGGTCCATTGGAATTGGAGGCTTGGTCACCATGGTATCAGTACTCAAAGATGCTGTGGAACCTTTAAAATGGGAGGGCAACACAAAGTCCTTAGCTCACTGGGGAATGCTTTTGTGTTACCTCTTGTGTTCTTTTTTTAAAAAAAATATTTATTATTTTTATTTTATGTGTATGCGTGTACCACCTGCATGTAGGTAAATGCACCTGTGTCATGCAGTGCCTGCAGAAGACCAAAGAGGCTGTCAGATCCCCTGGAACTGGAGTTAGGACAGTTGTTAGCTGCCATGTGGGTGCTGGGATTCGAACCTGGGTCTTCTCCAAGAACAACCAGTGTTCTTAACCACTGAGCCATCTCTCCAGCCCCACCTCTTGTGTTCTTATGAGATGCTTATTATAAAAGTAGCAAGCTGACCTTACTCAGCTTTCTTTCTTCCCTTGCTCCAGGTGTCATCTGGCTTCTATATACATTCCTGCCATGACTGTGTTCCTTGGGGTGACCCAGCCAAAGACAGCCCTCATCAAAGAACTTGCAGTGTGTTATTTGGGCTTTGACCCTCTAGAACCGTGAGTGAAACCATTCTTGTTTCCTCATAAAGAGCCTGTTCAATATGCATTTTACTCTTAGTGGTATGGTATTGGCAACGGATTGGATCTACTGTGACACGAATAGCTGACTAGTAAGTAGCAATTCTGAGACAGGAAAGACAAGCATCTTAATTATTCTCAGTGTCTATCCCTGTGCCTTTAGAGGCAGTAGATGAGAACAGAAAATGGGGTGCTGGGCTCTGGGGTCTAATCCATTAGTAACACTCCTTGCCGATGACTTTGAGTCATTTAGTCTGGCTCCTTCAGTACCCTCATAGGTTAAATCCTTCAACAGGATAGGTTTGTTTGGGGACTAAATGAGTTAATTTTTCCGAAGTGCTTAGAAGAATGCCTGGAGATTGTAAATGTGACTGTGTTTTCCCTTCTTGGGTCCCCTATTCAGCTCTCAGCCTCTCCAGATCTTCAAGTTGCTCTTCTGTGGTCTGTAATTCTGCCATTGGCTGTTATGCAGTAACTTAAGCAGTCTGATAGTTTGGCTCCCCCACCTAAACCGCCCTATTTTATGTCACAGTTTTGGCTCTGTGTTGTCTGCTAGTTGCCTGAAAATGCTGAAGAACTTAAATTAGCTCACCATCCTGAGCATATCACCTAAATTGTCAGGAATTCCCAACACCTTAACTTTGAACCATATGGGATATCAAGAATCCCATCCATTTGTGGAGCATTGCTAATACTGACAATTTCAAACAGGGCCACACGATGGGATGTTCCCCTCCCCCTTTCCTTTTCTTTCCTCTTTTTCTTTCCTTTTTTTTTTAAGTGTTGGGGAACCAGTCCAGGGTTTTTGCAAGCAAACAGGTGCTCTACCATTGAGCCACATCCTCAGTCTGGTTATCTTCACTTGTATTTGTCAGCTGAGCCGTTTGTTATCAGTCCCTCTGTCCATGGTCCCATCCAGCTGAACTGATTTATCAGGATTAGCTAAGAAAGTACAAGTAGCTCAAGTTTATAAGCATTCTTTGTTCATTGCCACCGAGGTTCTCCCTGATCTTCATGCAAGTCGCCTTGTTGCATTCGGCATAAAGCCTCAGATATAATAAGCATTTTCTTCTTTCTTCTTGTGCTTTATATTCATTTCTATTGTTAGAATTATATTTATGGATTTTTAGTCTTGCCTTTTAATATCAATTTCCATTTTGAATTACACTGTTTATCATTCCGTGAGATATATTAATCATGAGCCAGTGGACATTCTTCTTTGTGATATAGACCAAAGATGAGTGGTCATGATTCTTGGATCTTAGACATAAGGAATCTGGAAAGATATCATCTGTTAAAATTCTAGTTTATTTTTTATATTCCAAATGGACAGAAAATAAATCAGTATAAGTAAAGAGACTCACATGTGCATGTGTACATGACCATGTTTGCACGTAAGTAATCTTTGTATAATAATTACTTATCATAACTTGACCTTGTGCTATAATTCTGAAAGTCTCATAAAAATGAAGGGCAATTTGCTATTCACAAGAAAGAGAAATAAGAATTGCTTTTAAAATAGAGAAAATTACAGAACAAATGTAATTGCTTCACTGTCTTCCAAAGTACAAAGGTGTCAAATGAGAATGTATGTTGTACCCTGTTGATTCATAGGCAGATATTTGCCCTTCCTCTCCACCCTCCTAGAAGTAATCAGAAGGGGTCACAAGGCTGACTGTCTTTATAATCTTCATTGGCACCTCACTACTCTTAAATTTTTGAGAGTATAATTGCTTCCTCATTTCCAAAGTTTATTTTCTCATGTCTAGTACAAATGTATTTAAGAATAAAGGAGAGAAATACATTTTAATTTTCATAAGGTCCCCAGTGACTGAGATTTTACTTCCTAAGGAATCAAATTAAATGACTTAAAGGATAAGATAATAAGAGTGGTGTGGAATGAGTATAGTATTTCTTTTCTCTTCTTTTTTGCAAAAGTAGCTTCACAGTTTTAGAGAAGCTGGTTAATTGCATACCTACGTCCACTTAATAATATAAAAACGTTAAGTGTAGTGACTGAATGAAGTTGTCTGAAGATATTGTAAAGCATATTGACCTAATTGGAGCTTTTGAAACTCAAGATTCATGTTTGTTACTCTCTCCTTCAAGAAGATTTTCTGGCTTGCACTATGCAGACCTGGATGTCTGTGAATCAGTGCGCACTGTGGTGCCACACAGTGCAGGGGGTACACTTATCCTGTGGCTTTCTCTTGTGTTCATACACAGTCCTTTTCAGAAACACCCTGGGTTTGTTTTAGATCCCAGAGCTGGTAACTCACACACAGCCACAACTTATTAAGCTGAAAGAAATATTGACAATGATTGGCAATTCAAAAAAAAAAAGTGCTAGGGAAAAGGTTCAGTCAGTTCTTTATTGCGCAAGTACGATGACCTAAATTTGGATCCCCATCACCCATGTAAATAAAGCTGGATGTAGTAGTGCACACCTGTAACCTTAGCATTGATCCTGGGTACTTGCTGGTCAGCCAATTTAGCTGAAACAGAGAGCTCTAGATTAGGAGAGAGATGTCATCTCAAAAAATATGATAGTCCCAGCACTCAGGAGGCAGAGGCAGGCAGATCTCTGTGAGTTCAAGGCCAGCCTGGTCTACGTAGTGAATTCCAGGCCAGCTGGGGCTACAGGGAGACCCTGTCTCAAAAAGATCAAAAAAATAAAATAAAAAATATGATGAAGAGTGATAGGGGAAGTCAACTACACCCAACTTCTGACCTCTAAACACACATGCAGAGGTGAATATATTTGTGTGCACACACATACCAAAAAGTGTCTTGTAAATAAAAATAAGGAATTAAAGAATATACTCCCTCTCACTGGGAAAGTGATATCAACACAGATTGTAATCTGCTTTTCTAGTGTAAGTCTAAGCTTTTAAAATCCAGAGCAGCTCTTGGATCTTTACTTCTGTATTACTTTCCTACTGCAACATAGGAAGCAGCTCACAATGCCTCCCACTCATGACCTCACAGTTCTGCTCATCATCCAGCCCGTTGGATACGCCTGGCTCTCTGCTTCGAGCTTATGGGACCAATGTCAAAGTGTTGTTTACATTGTGTTTTCATCTGGATGATGTTAGGAGAAATCTGAATACAAGTGCCTTTGACTTATGGCAGAGCACACTTTCTGGAGTAAAAACCTTCCACCTCACTCAGGTGGTCAAAACTTTACACAAACAGAGGTCATCGGGAATTATTCTTTCTACTTTCTCTAACTTGACTTTTTTGTAACAACCAAATAGCACACACACACACACAGTAGGTACTTCATAAATACCTAGGAATAAATTAGTGAAATGAATAACAGTAGAAGCCTTGTTCTCTAATACAATTGTGTGAGGATAACTGGTCAGAGGATTGAAAATAAGTGGCTAATGAGTGCTCATCCCTATGTAGGACATCTTTACCAACCCTCTCCAACCCCCAAGGTTCAGGGAACATCACAGAAGAGGGGTCCAGAAAGAATGTAGAAGCCAGAGGATGGGATAGAGTGCTATGAAATCGGGCATTCTGGAATGACATGGCTAGTGTACTCATTAACTCAAGCACCTGTGGTTACCTACACAAGAACTGTACAAGGTCAAGTCAGCCAAAATTCTTGCACAAATGGGGAGGAGCTAACAAGGACTCACCCTTAATAAACTACTGTGCTGAAAGTTGATAACTATGGAGGAAAGGAGGACCCTTCCAGTGCCGTATGGCCACAGGTAGGCTGCCCATGCTCCAGTGGGCATCTATAGGCTTATTTAATTGGATTTAGTAAATTAGTTTTTGAAAGGAAAAGTACATGAAATTAGGAGGTGAGTATGTTTGAGGGAATCCAGAGGGAGCTAGAGGGCAAAAATGAATATATTTCACTGTATATATGTATGACATTCTCAAAGAATAAAATTTTAATTAGATGAGGAGACTGTGATTAACCCTGAAACATTGTTATCTATTTTGGTTATAGTGCTATATAAGACACAGATAAACTTTTTCTTTCATTTTGGAAGTGTTTGTTCTTAAAAGTACTATGAAACACACACATACATTACAATACATCTCTCTCTCTCCATACACATATATATCTGCATGATGTTCAATATTGCATGTATTTCTGTGTGCAGCATTCAAAATGCAAACAAGTAGAACCCTCATTCTTGACATGGACATTTAGACACTGACTGAGGTAAACAATATGTAAAAGTTCCTTTTAGAGGCTTGAAACTTTCCCATCCCGGAGATATTTAAGATAGATTTGGGTGAGTGATTTTGAATCAGTGTAATTCTCTACCAATTGACTCTGAAAACCTGTTATATTGAGTTTAAAAAGTAGAATCAATAGTTGTGTCAAGATTCCTGCTAATCCTTCATTCACACAAGCACCAATGAAGTGTTGTCAGAGCAGCTGTTGCTTTTCATGAGTGGTAAGTGGACACTAGCAGTGGTCCTGTGCATGGGTGTAGGTAGCCATTAATCTACACTATGTAGTTTGTGCTCAACCATGGGAAAGATGGTGATGCCCATGGGATGTGTGATGGGCTTAAATGTCATGGTTTCCTGTCAGTACTTAATTTGGACAGAACCACTCCAATCTTAGTAGGACACAACCCAAAAGCCTACCTGTGACTAGAATTTTCAGTCTTGTTATGGCTTAGCACACAGCTCGGGAGTTCGTTTTATCAGCTGTTACCCATCTTTATCCCTCTGTTAGACACATCAAATGGAGGGCTCAATGAGTTCATCTACAAGGAGAAGGTAATTATATTTCAAGTATAATGGTCTAGTGTAAGCAAAAAAGCCAGATAAAGAAACAAAGGAACTCACAAATCAAACTTACACCTGTTACTTCTTTGCTTTTGTAGCATTATGGTAATATTCAACAGTGGTTAAAAAATAGAGATCAGGGCTGGAGAAGCACCTGAGTGGTTAAGATCACTGACTGCTCTTGCACAGGACCCAGGTTTGAATTTCAGCATCCACATGGCAGCTAACAACCATCTGTAACTCCAGTTCCAGGGGATCCAGTACCTTCTTCTGACCTCTTGGGCATTGCATGATATGGGTGCATTTATACACTTGCAGGCAATACACTTATACACATAAAATAAAAATACTAAATAAAATATTTTTTAAAACTAGAGATCTTTGTGCAAGTCTCTATTGAAGAAGCTGATACTGGAATTATAGACATGAATTAAATCGAGACAACTTTAAGTAATAGATATTTGAGTAAGGAAGACATTTTTTAAAATGCTGCACATTTCACATAACATGAGAAAGTACTTGGAAAAAAAGGCACAAGATGCTATATAAGCATGGATAGAAGACCCCAACCTTAGCTGAAGGAATATTGGGAACTGATTACTACTAGGTAAAGAAGAGCTGGTCTTCCTAAAGCGAGGGACTCTAGATAAGCTGACTAGACCTCAGTAGATGAATTTGCACTGATGAACATCTGGGGACACTAACTTGACACGATAGACCTTAACACAAATGACAGAATATATGAATTCCAGCGGGGGGGACAGTGGGAGGTGCCAGTGGGGATGGGGGTGTAAAGGTGATTAAGATTGATTGAGATGTTCTAGATGAAATACACAAAAATTCAAGAAAAACAGTTTTGTTTTTTTGTTTTTGTTTTTGTTTTTTGTTTTTAAGAAAAGCACATGGTAGGAGTTCTAGCATAGTTTGGATGAACTGAGAATTCATATTCCTTTGTTAGAGGTCAAAATGAGTCCAGAAAGGAGAGAAGTCCGATTGAAATAAAAGAAGTTTTCATCCTTAGGACCAAATGTGTGGAATTTTCAAGTCCGGAAAGGCTACAGAATAATTACAAAATTGGTGTGGCTAAAGAGGAAGGGAAGAGATTGGAGAGACAGCTCAGTAGTTAAGAGAGCTTTCTGTTCTTGTAGGGTCCCAGGTTCAGTTCCCAGTACTCACATGGGGACCTACAACAGCCTGTAACTCCAGTTGTAGGAGATTAGGGGATTGGATGCCTTCTTCTGGACCTGAGGACACTAAGCACATACATGGTACACATTCATATATGTAGGCAAACACTCATACACATAAAATAAAAACAAATAAATCTTTAAAGAGAAACTGGAAGTGTAATCCCTTGAACTCTTAAAGAAATATACTGATTAGCCGGACATGGTGGCGCATGCCTTAAATCCCAGCACTCGGGAGGCAGAGGCAGGTGGATCTCTATGAGTTAGAGGCCAGCCTGGTCTCCATGGTGAATCCAGGACAGCTGGGGCTACAGGGAGACCTTGTTTAAAAAAGACCAAAATAAAAAAAAAAAAAGAAATATACTGATGACTTTGTTCTTTGGTTATACTTTCCTTTTGGGTGTTTAAGACCAGACAGTTGGCCCAAGTAAAATCAATTTATTTTTACACTTAAAGTCATTTGAAGATCTGTTCCTCAGGGGTCACATGGGCTTGGGAGGAGCACCTGGCTCCTTTCTTTTACCAGTTCCATCTGTGTGAAGGTAAGTCTAAGGTCCTGCTCAACCATGTCTGGCTTTGCTTGGAAGCATGAATGAGATATTTCCTCTGAGTTGACTTTCCTCTTTGTAGACTGGACATTGGTTCAAGTCCATCTCATGGGGACTCCATGTCCTCCCTGAAAAAGAGGACAGGTGACTCACCACAGTTACAGATATTTTGAGAGATGTTCCATAGTCCCCTGGAACTTAGTTGACCTTGGAGGGCAAGGGGCAAAAACTGTCCTTTAAGTCCTTCTGACCACATTAATATCGGTATTGGATGCTGATAAACATCCAATAAGGTTAGTTCCACCAGTCTGGTACTTTTAATTATCGTGTGTTATGTAGATAAGCCTTGAGTAAAAAACCAAATATTCTCAGATAAACCTTGACTAGATATATATTTTGTTTCTTAAACTAGTTGACTAAACTATGACCATAGAAACTAAGATTATGTGTATATTAATTTTTGTCTAATCCTTTATATATCATAACAAACCTACACAAACCTTCATCACTTGCTTAGGCTTTCTCATTTTTTCTTTCTATTTTGGAAAATATCTCCATTCCCATATACTTTTAACATCTTTTATATTCTCATTTTTAAAAAAATAATTATGAGAATAATTTTGAGACATAATAGCATTAACAAATAAATTTTCCATCTGTTGTGAGACTTCTTTTCCCGGGGATGCTAAGCAATGCTTATTCCTTTTTAAGTTTCTAGTGTCAAACCAATGTTTGATTAAAGTTCTACTGGGGAACCAATGAATTTATTGAGCTTACTTACTGAGATAACTGAAGGGTTGCTGAGATGTATGTATGACCTGAGGGTATGCACACTGGAAAGCCTTTACCCAACATGGGTAAAGTGAACACAAAAGAGAACTCAAAAGAGTCCTGGAGAGAAATGTTAAGTCAGCCACATCCTACTAATGAATGAGAGAACTTTAGGTTTTCTTTTTAGAGCAGGAAAAGGAATCAGTTAGAGAAGGCTACATTATGCAGCAGTAACAAATAACTCCTAATCTTCTTGAGGGTGAGTAACAGTTATCTGTTCCACAGTTATTCAGGGACCCAAGCAGTAGAGGCTTTTCAGTTTTGTACCTATAACATCTGGAGCAGTAATCATCCACATGGAAAACAATAATTTCAGAATTGTGCATAAAGATTGTATAATTTCAGCAAGAGTGACATATACCCCTTCCATTTATGTTGTCCCCTGAACTAAGTACATAGCCATGATTAACTGGGAAAGATCTCCAAATGTGGAGAGGGGAATAGAATATTTGATAGGTTTTACTGTCCCTGCCACAGAAAGCACCAAACTGTTTTAATATAAACAAGACACAAATGTTAACTGGTTTTCTAAATTGTTACTAGATAAACTAAAAATTTGACAAATGTAATGCCATTTTCTTTTCAGAAAGAGTTAATAGCTGACTAATCATAAAATGCTATGGATGTTACCTATTTATGTAGAGCAAAGACATTTTAAAAATTTCTGAGAATGTTTGGTCTTTGCCCAAGCTTTATCTACATGGCACATGGTAATTAAAAGTACCAGACTGATGGAACTCACCTTCTTGGATGTTTAACAGCCATACTTTGAGGCCTATACTAATTTGATCAGAGGGATGTAAAGGACAGTGTTTGCTCCTTGCCCTCCTAGGTCGATAAAGTTCCAGAGGACTAGGAGCAGCTCTCAAAATGTCCTGTAACTGTGGTGAGTCACCTGTCCTCTTGATCAAGGACACCATGGAGACCCCACCAGATGGACTTAAACTAGTGTTCAGTCTACAAAGAGGAGGGTCAACACAGAAGGAAAATTTCCTCCATGCTTCTAAGCAAAGCCAGCCATGGTAGAGTAGGACGTTTGACTTAGCTTCACATAGACAGAACTGGTAAAAGAATGGAGCCAGCAACTCCTCCCAAGTCCCTGTGACCCCTGAGGAACAGGTCCTCAAACGGCCTTAAGAGTAAAAATAAATTGGTTTATCTGGGCTACTGTAGGGTCTTAAACACCCAAAGGGAAAGTATAACCAAAGATTAAAGGGGTCAATATAATTTTTAAGAGTCCATATGTATAGCTAAAGGCTATATAACAAGAAACAACAGCAGACAGGAGATACCTTCTTTTGAGTTGTTGGCCAGGGTGGCCCAAGAGACTCCCAGACAGTAACCCAGCATAGAACTGGGAAAATGAACAGCAGACCCCAACCTTATCTGAAGGAATATTGACAACTGATTGCTGCTAGATGAGGAACAGCTGATGTTCCTAAAACAAGGCTCTCTAGATAGACTGACTAGATTGAGCAGATGGACAAGCACTCAGGAATGGATGGGGGCGCTGACAACACAGTGGACAATAACAGGGATGCCACAGTATATGGGCTCCAGTGGAGGGGGGAGGCTATGGGAGGGTGCCATTTGGGAAGTGGGTATATAGATGAATAAGATTGTTTGGGATGTTCTGTATAAAATAAACACAAAAAATCAACAAATAAAAAATGAGTTATATTTGAGGAGGAAGCATACAAATTTACTTCATGTTAAATAGTAGAGGTGATAAACATTACCATTGAAATCTGCCTGATGACTTTATATCCATACTCAGGTGCCAAGGATCCTAGTATAACCAATTGTGACTAATAATAATCAGATACATAGAAATTAGAGACACATGTGCAAACATCTAAGCATTAGCATTAAAAATGAGCCTATCTTCAAGAAACAGTATATTTTAAAATGAAATGGAGATCTTTTTGAAAGGTTAAAAACCCCTTCAATTTTAAATCTTACAGGGTTTATACTGAGTTCAATATTCTATAACTGTAACTGTATTAATTCAACTTTGAACCTAAAAATTTACAGCCACTTTTGAAAGAGATGTATCTTTGCTCTGGAAATTGTTATTGAATATGTTAAAGCTAAAGTGAAATGCTTCTCTAATCATGTGGTTATTAAATTTAAAAAATTCCTCAAAAATATGCTCTTGGTTAGAAAGGCAATATAGACTTTAGCATATAATTTCTCTGTTAACACAGGTTGAGTTGCCAGGTGTGGTGGTATGTGCTTCCCAGCACTCAGAACAAAGGCAGGTGGTTCTCTGTGAGATTGAGGCCTGCCTGGTCTACAAAGGGGTTTTCAGGTCAAATGGGGCTACTGGGAGACCCTGTCTCAAAGCAAACAAGAAAGCAAAACCAAAACAAAACTCCAAAAAAACATATTGAGTCATCTTACCCAATAAGATTGTTTTAGTTTGCTTTCTGTTGCTATGATAAACACCATGACCAAAAGCAGTGGAGAAATAAAGATTATTTCATCTTGAAGTTATAATCCATCACTGAGAGAAGCCAAGGCAGGAACTCAAGGCAAGAACTGGGAGGCAGGAAATGAAACAGAGACCATAGAGGAAAGGTGCTTACTGGCTTGCTTTGCCTGGCTTGCTCAGCTCCCTTTCTTATATAACCCAGGCGTGTTTGCTGATTGCCTAGGAATGGCACCACCCACAGAGGGCTGGGCCTCTCAATGACCAATTAATGCCTCACAAACTTGGCCATAGGAAACTCCTCATTTGAAGTTCCATTCTGTCAGACGACTGTAATTTGTGTCAAGCTGACAGAAACCACTGAACTCTTGTCAGCTTGACACACAAACATATCACAATTAAACTATAACCTTTCCTTTCTTGTTTCTCCCCAAGATATCATGTTAATATCATAATATAAAACATAACCCAACACATGTGCCATGGTATATGTGTAGAGGTCAGAGAATATAACCCAACACATGTGCCATGGTATATGTGTAGAGGTCAGAAATCAATTCTCTCCTTCCACCATTTGGGTTCCAGGTACTGAACTCGGGTCCTCAGGGCTGGTGGCAAGTATCTTTACTGGTGGAGCCATCTCACAGGCCCATGAGATGCTTAGTATTTTAAGTTAGTAGTTTGAATAAGGGCTGAGAAACCATGTCATTGAAATTTTCAAATCAGTTAATACCAAAAGATCATGAAGAATTGAGGAAATGCATGCCAAAGCAGAGGTATTTTATATGAAACACTGTGATAAGGTCTCGTTTCAGGGTGACAAGGCTGGCTTACTGTTCAAAGGGAAAGTGAGACATATGCAGCAGCGTGCAGTATGTGTGCACTGTTGGCAGAACGTTAACCTTCAGTGCCATGTGCATAAGAGCACACCCTCAACTAATGCATTACTGTGCTGAGATCAAGGCAGAGGAACCCTGAGTCCAGTCCCCAGCTCTCATCTGGTCAAGCCAGAGTCAAGCATTTGTAGTAAACAAAGCAAAGCAAAGAAAAATCAAAACAAAAACAACTTAAAGCTAACTACTGTAGGAATCAGGATTATAGGACACAATGTGCATGTTATAAACATGAATATGTAGAAATAATCATATAATTAGAGGGGAAAGTAAGCAAGAGAGAGAATTTGGGGAAAAGGGTGAGGGTCATTTAAGATAGATGTAAAGCAAAGTGGAACAAGGTCAAGGGAGAAAAACTCGTGTGGTGAGGGAAAGGAAAATAGGGTGAAATGAGGCGTGGCTGAGGGAATAGGCAGGCTTGAGAGGGCTAGAGTAGTGATTACTTCTAATCACTGAACAGCTTTCAGGTGGGAGATGAATGAACTCTATTTGACCTTAAGGTATGGAACCAGGTCCAGTAAATGCAAATTACAAGGAGGTGGACTTGGGCTCAGTATTACAACAGCTAAACCTGCCCAAAGGAGCAATGAGCTGCCACCAGAGGAAATAAATTTTCCATTGCTGGAAGAGTTCAAGCAGAGAACAGAAAAAACATACGATAATAACACACAACTTTCTGAAAATGCCTGCAAAGAGTCTGCTTGGAGCTAGCTTATATTATGTCATGCAGTATTTACAAGTGGGCTGTAATTCTGTCCATTTCATTGATAAGGAAACTGAGACTTCAGCCAATCTCAGTGATCCTACTGAAGGCTGATAGTGTTCTCCTCATCCCCTTGGATGTTTCCTTTTAGCCAAGAGCTCTCTTCAGGAGGATTAAGGGTCAGAGGTACATGTAAACAGAGTAAATATTTCCTCAATTTTGGGAATTTCAAATTAATAGGACAAGGGTGGACATTTGGAAATGTGAGGAGAGAAAAGTAATTTGAGCCAATATAATGTAATCCATTCTACAATATTTAGTATCTTATTTCCCCAAATCAAATCCCTTTCCATAAAGATTGTATCTCTAATCTTTAGGATTTCCTTCTCAATTTGGATTTTGGGTTAAAACAGAGTACATACTTGCTGTGGATGCCCAGCCCATGCATTTCCTCCCCATTCTCCATAGGATTCCTCAGATCAGCAGGCAGGCTCTCTCCTGCTCTCTGTTCTCCACTCGCTGTTCCACTTGCCTTCACCACTCTTCCCCAGCAGTCCCCGACTGCCTAACAACTCTCCTGTCTTCTTGACTGTCTTCTCCATGTTCATGCTGTGCTGTATAAAATTATATATCCCATCTTTCTCCACTTGTTCTCCAAATACACCCCTTATCCGGCTCCCCTTTTCTCCTTCTGAAGCTCTTGTAATGCGCTCTGTGGTTCGCTTTGTGTTATCATTGACCGTTGTCAAGTTCTGTCGCTATATATTTTCAGGGGGCGGAGAGTTTTGCTTTTGTTCAGTGATGCATCACAGATTCTTTGAATGCACAGCCATACAGTAGATTTCCAAAAACATTTATAGAACGAATACAGATTTTACCAAGAGGTTTTTATCAGGGCTTGCTAAAGAAGCTGTGGGGTGTTTGAGCAATACTCTACTTCAACACCCATTTACCTCTTTGACACTATAATGGTGACTCTTGATGATCAACCTGATTGGATTGAGAATTGCCAGGATCAGTATAGCACACCTCTGGGTGTGCACATGAGGGCATGTCTAGGGAGGATTAACTAAAGGAAGAAAAGTCTCCTTGGTTGTAATTGGGGCCATCCAATAGGATAGGAGCCTGCATAGAGTAAAAGGGGAAGACAGAAGAAGCCTGCTAGCATAGAGATTCTCACCCTCTGCTCCCCAGCTGCCATGACGTGCATAGCTCTCCTCTGCCATGCAGTGAATAGTTTCCTGTGCTATGAGGTAGCTTTCCCATGCCATGAGGTGAATAGCTTGCCTCTGTCATGATTTGAATAGCTCTCCTCTTTTGAGGCCTTCTGCTAAAATGTCATCTTCCTTTTTCTACAAATGAAGATGAAATGAAGTCAGCAAACCATGAAGTAACTCATCTGAAACCACGAGCCAAATAAAATCTCCATTCCTTTAAGCTGTTTCTCCAGGTATTTGTCGCAACCATGAAAATGTCTGGCTAACACAATCATCTTGACCAATTACAAAAAAACAAAACAAAAAAAAACGCCATGGTCACCTTTGACCATTTTCAACCCTGCTAGTGATCTGTAGCCAAGGTCAACAAATCTTCTAGCATAGGGTCAGATGGACAATGTTTTAAGCTTCACAGGGGATTTGGTCTTTTCAATTATTCAGCATTGCTACTGTGACATGAAACAGCTGCAGGCAATACACAAACTTATATGAATATGTCCCAATAAAACATAAACAAGTAAACATTGGACAGATGTGGCCTACCAGCTTCAGTTTGCCAAACCCCACTCCATACAGTCCAAGCTAAGTTGATATAAACATGACCATCACTTCAATTAATTAAAAGATGAAATATTTATTTCAAACCTCTCGTGTGCCATACATTGTTGTGTCTATGGGAAATAAGCCATGAACAAAACACACTATGCTCTCCCTGTAGTCTAGAAGCAGGAAGAGCATGTATGTATTCATTTACTACAAAGGTAAATCACATTTGCCCAAAGAGCCCTTGTCTCCCATTCTTTTATATTCTGTCATTGCAGGCTATCTCACAAACTAATTAACCAAGAGGTAAAGAAAGTATCCTTTCCCTTGGAAGACATACTTTATTTTGAACAAGAGTTACACATCAAAACTAAATACATCTGGGCTGGGGAGTCAATGTAATGCCTCTCACATGGGGTGAGGACCTGAGTTCAGATCACCAGCATCCACAAAAAAGCCAGATGCAGTGCTGCACATCTGTAACCCCAGCACTAGTGAGAACAGAGACAGATAGATTCCTAGAGCTCATTGGTAAGTTAGCTAGCCAAATTAATGAGCTCCAAAGTCAATGAGAGACCACATCTCAAAAGATAAGGTGAAGTATTACTAAGAAAGATGCCCGACATCGACCTCTAGCCTACACATGCCTGTATGCATGTATATCCACATATACATATGTATACACAAAGTAAGTACATATAACACACACTTAACAAAAATAAGAATCAAGAAATATCTAAAAATGTATTAGGCAAAATTATCATAGGTAGGAGAACTGAGTAACCAAAAATCCCTCACAGATTCATCCTATCTGAAATGTCCATTTGGGCTGATACAAAGAACTCAGATTTATACTTAGAGTCTATCTTTTGTTTTACTATTACATCCTGTGGAATCTGATGCTGGATGAATTCCTGCCTCTTTCTGGGAGTTAGTTTTGTCACCTGTAAATGATGAGTTAGGATATAGCCAGACTGGGGATAGTTGACATCAATGTAGCTGTAGCCATTTCTGTGCTTATAATTAAGGTATAGAAACTAATGGGGATGATTTTGCTGCTGAACCCAGGCTGTGATTCAGAATCTTAACCTCACATTCTAGATGACAGAATTGTTGGAAGCTGGCTTCTGTATGAAACAAATTAGAAGTTTGTAGATAAGATAATCTCTGAGACTCTGATTTCTAAAAGTATGTATTAGTTAATATTCTCTAGCAGAACAGAACTGATAATATATATAATGTATGTATAATCAGCTTCATTTCAAAATTCTACCAGCTGATTCATACCTGAGAGGCTGAGGAGCTGGTAGTTGCTCAGTCCTTATGGCTGGGTGGTGCCTCTGCAGCTGGAGTAGTCCCACAGTGGATGCCTCATTTTCCCCAAGACCCCCGTAGTTGCTCAGCTCATGGGACTAGGTGCTTCTGGTGTCAGAAACCTAGAGGATTTCTGAAGAGTCACTGGTTTCCAGTCAATGATAGAAGCCTGGAAACAATGGCTCCGATCAGCAAAGGAATCAGCATCAGCAGAAACGAGTTAAATTAACAGTAGGAGAGTGAGAGCCAAACAAGCAAAAGGGGAATAATCTTCCTTCAGCCATGTCTCCTTTCATCTGGGTGCCACCCACGTTTGGGGTGGGTCTTCCCATATCAACTAAGACAATCAGGGAAATTCTTCAGTTGGGATTCCTTAGTCAAGTGATGCTAATTTGTGGCACATTTCTATTAAAACCAAGCGTCACAATCTACTTCTGAGTACCTAAGTTAGACTCTTGACAACAAAGTGAGAATCAACTAAGGCAGAATTTTGTGCACCAAATGAGCAAAGGAAAATTTACAAACACATCCCAGGAAAACTTTTCTTTCCTGTAAACACTCTAATCAAGGAAAGCTGACTCAAAAGTTACCTCGGAGAACCATATTTGCCTGATCACAAAGGCAAACACAAGGAATTGAGGGCAGGAAAGTTCAACAAGGAAGATGATTCTCCACGTGGTCTGAAAAAATTACATATGTAGTGAAAGAAAATAGTCACCATTGAGGAAAGAGTCAGCAGTGAAGTGGAACAAGGAAGCCTATTTATGAAGTAATTAATACACAAATAAAATTCAGCGTCTGAATCTCCTTGTCTGTTCGAAGAGCCCTGTGGGCAGCCTATATTTCTTTCAAGGACTCCCAGCCCCAGAGGACTCTTGACTAGCCAAATACCTCCCATAGAGGAAAGCAGGCTGTTCAGCAGGCCATTAGGCTCCTCCCAAAAGATAAGAGATCAAGTTTAAGGGTTGTCTGTTAATTGGAGGCCTTTTGAAATAATGAAAGCAAGAGGGAGAAACAAAAACAAAAACAAACCCCCCAAGCTTTTTGTACCTCATCTGGTCTGAAATCAGCCTTATTCAGGTGCAGAGGAACAGCTCTGTCTTTGAACTTCCTGTGTCCTTGAGCCAGTGAAGCTGTTCTCCAGAATGAAAATTGATTGACTGTTAGAGTTTAAAATAATCAGTTCTCCCCAGTGCTATGAGATGCAGTTTGGCCCATGGCAGGAAGTAATGGCCTTGGCCCCTCAATCGTCACTCACATACAGTCTAGGAATTGGCAACTATTTTATTTTCCCTAGGTCACCATTTGTTTTCATGAATGTCAGCTGCAGGTGCACATGTTAACCCTTGTTCTGCCTTTCTTCCCTCCTGCATCCTATGCCCTTTCCTGCTCTATGGTAGCTATAGATCCTTAGAGTCTGTCACATTCAGATCTTATATTTTCTGATCATTTGATGGTGAAGTATCTGTGATGCCAATGGATGTTTACAAACAGTGACCATATTCCCTAGCATTGATCTATTGATTTGCTCATAAACTCACTCAATTTTTCTTTTCTTTTCTTTTTGGAATTTTACCAAAGAATTCTCCAGACAAAGGGGGATGGAGGTGAGGAAAGATACTGAAGGAAGGGTAGTAAAGGAAGGGTAGACTGAGCACTGTAAGGTGATGAACATCACTTTGGAAACCTTTACTTCTGCCAAGACATAGGGTACATCTCTCTTGATCATGGCCCACAAGCAACTCTTACTGTCCATGAGTAACATTCTGGTCCTGGCACTCAGACCCCAAGACCAGCTGTAAAAACATGCTTGGAATGAATCTTCTTTTGATTCAATAGCTGTTACATGTACTTCTTTGCCATTCTGGTAAAAGTTATGAAAATTTTGTCTAGAAAAGTTTGTGATATCTTTGATGCCTGCACTTGCTTGAATGTACCCACAAAGAGGGATTAACTCAAGTTACTGGAGAAGTCTAACAACTCCTCTTATAAATCATCCTGTTATCAACCCACAGTGTTACCTCTATCTTCCCTTCTGTTTGCCTTATCAACATCCTTGGGGGTAGAAATTCTCAGACTTAAAACTAAATCATTTTTTTCTAGTGAACTTTGAGCTCATGTTAAATACTTTGGCCTCTGTTTTGGAATAATGATTCTATCCCATTAGGTCAGTGTTGAGAGTTATGTTTAACCTTGCTGAGACGAAGTACTCATATAATGGGACCTCATTTCATTGTTTCCAAAAAGTAAAATAGACTTGATTCCTTTTTCCTATTACTTATAATAATTGTTTGTATTAATTTTAATTAAAATAGTGAGTAAGCTGTGCTACTCTGAGGCCCTTAGGTATCTTGAATACATTAATGAACAGAACTCCAATTGTACTCAGCCCTAATCCCTTTTAACCTTCAAGGTTATATAGTAGTATCAGTGACTCTTTAATACATGGTTTGTAATAGAAGCACAAAGCTTACTCCCATGAATACAGAAAAGAAAAATACAAGTTTTTCTCCAAAGCATTTTGGCTCTGTACTTCATAAGCTTGGGGAAGTCATAGCACCTCCCTGAGTCTCAGTTTTCCTGTATGAATCAGATATCAAAGTGAAAATTCAAAGAGATTAACATTATCTACATTTCAAGTTAATTTTATTCTTGCTCCTCTTTTCCCAGTATTAGGGGCATGGAAACTAGACTCTAGCAGGAACTAACCTCTCATTAAATCCTCTGGAATGGTATTTCTAAATTTATACCTGATCAGACTCTTCACCTGCTCTAAGTCCATGAATGATTCCTTTCATGAAGACTTCCACTTCCCCCAAAATGACATTCCAGATGGATTATGACCCAGATCTCATCATCCAGGCTCCACCCCCTTATCTTATACTCCCCCCACCTCACTATTTTCAGCAACAGACCACTCTTTAGTGGACCTGGTATCCTCTTTACTTTGCAAATCCTATGGTATGGAGATTGTGTTATTACTAAGATTTCAAAAAGAAAGAAAGAAAATCCAGCTCAGAATACTGAAATTCAACAATTTGGCCTAAGTTCCCTCAATCACAGAATGATGAAACAGGAGAAATCTGAATCTATCATTTTGTCTCTTAAAGCTTTAAAAATGATTTTTTAACCTTTAAAATGAGCACACAAAGATTAAGATGTCATTACAGCATTTTCAAATAAAGTACATTTTCATAGCTTCTCTTCCAGTCGTACCTTCACTTCCCTTTACCCCTCATCTGTCACCTCCCTCCCCCAGGCTTCTCTGAATTTTTATATCCCACGTGTCCTATTGCCTTCCTCTTATCTTCCTCAGAAGCTCTTTTGATACTCTCTGGTCTCCTTTCTAACTTTTTTAGACTTTACACACATTTACAATGGCCATTTATGACTGTTTACATACATACATGTATGCATACAAACTAGAATCTGCGTATGATAGTTTGGATCACCTTAAAATAATACTTTCTGGATTCATTTATTTTTCTGCAAATTTCATTTTTCTTTATAGCTGAATAAAATTTCACTATATGTATGTATGTGTGTAATACATTTTTATTTTTCAGTTTAAAATCTATTTTTATTACTATAAAAAGTCACCTTTCAGTGGACATGAATTCTTTCAGCCTACATGTGTCATGGAAGCCTTTTCTTTCCCCCTTGACTATGCTTTTTTCACAATAAATAAGAAATGAACACAACTTGAATATCCCTCAACTGATAACTGGATACTGAAAACATAGTATATTTACACAATAAAGTTCTACTCAACAGTAATGGAAAACAAAATCATGAAATTTTCAGGTAAATGTATGGAACTAGAAACTGATATATTAAGTGAAGTAACACAGACTCAGAAAAACAAGTGACTTAGGTTCTCTGTAATTCTTGGAATCTTAGCTCCAAATCCTTAGATATAAGT
The DNA here is from genome assembly GCF_000622305.1 of Nannospalax galili. Lineage (NCBI taxonomy): Eukaryota > Metazoa > Chordata > Mammalia > Rodentia > Spalacidae > Nannospalax > Nannospalax galili. The sequence continues at coordinate 1,510,534 of NW_008336930.1, forward strand.
GTACCTCTCACCATTCATCAAAGAAGCTTACTTTTGCAACAAATGGGGACTTACATAGATGTCTACAACTGGTAAAATGCAGAGAATAATTGTCTATGAGATGCTTAGCCCTAAGTGACACATTTTCAATACAACCTCTACACATAAGATGAATGTGTCTTTCAATTCTCACCAGAGAGGTTTCCTTACGAAGCAGATGGTGATTAACACAGAAATCAGCAACTAGTCAAGGTGCAGAGAATAAGAAGCTGCAGAATGCTCATTCTTGAATAGGACACCTATTTCAAACTTCTGCCTCCCAAAGTTTAGGAATCATTGTAGGAGTGGGGATAGAAAGATTGTAAGAGCCAGAGGTGGTAGAAGATCATAAGGAAACAGAGTTTTCCAGTCAGCTGCCCATATGAACTCAAAGTAATGGTGACAGCATATGCAAATCCCACGTAAGCTCAAACCAGACAAAATCCCAGCATAGACATGGAGAAGCAGGTAAGAAATTTTAACCCAGCCTAAGGAACTTTTGTCAATTTATGGCTTCTGGGAGGTGGAGAGACTTTTTATAGTGATGGGACTCATGATAGATTTACCAGGCTCCAGTGGATGGACCCATTTTGAGAGACATGTGTTGACACAAATCAGACTCTACAGGCTATATTCTACATATGGTGGATGTGACCTGGATGTTCCTCTGACCCTATGATGATAAGCCATGGTCCTGCCTCCTTCCCACGCTCTGCAAAGGAGTCACTCTCTTTACATCTTCCAGCCAATCGGTTGACCATAGCTACTTTCAGGGGAGGAGCTTAGGGTATTAAAGCTGGGAAAACCTCGAGGTCAGCCTCTCACCATTTTGTGAGGCTGTAGGGAATGGATTTATGTTTGGGTGTGGACTTTCGAACACAGCCATGAATGGGAGGGCTCTCACTCTTATGTAAGTGAACCCTGTACCCCAAGCTCAGTTAGCAAGTCCAATAAACTCCTTAAGATTCTTCAAACCAGGGTTTGGAGAATTATTTTCTCACATTGTTGGAAGGACTGTGGGAGGAGGGGATCAGATGCCACTTGCGCCTCCCAGCAGTGAGTTTGACTCACCATGAAGTATGTTGAGTTGGGTTGGGGGTGGGGGCAATAGGAGGAGGTGCAGATGTAGGGGCTCTAAATAACATCAAATTATATTTTATGAAAATTGCAAAACTTCAATAAAAATAATTTTAAAAGTCACATTCTGGTGGATATAGAAATAGTTTCCCTAGGGGCTACAGAGATGGCTCAGCAGTTAAGAACATTGGCTGTTCTTGCAGAAGAACCAGGTTTGAATCCCAGCACCCACATGGCAGCTAACAACTGTCTGTAACTCCAATTCCTGGGGATCCGATGGCCTCTTTTGTCCTCCACAGGCATTGAATGACACAGGTACACCTACATACATGCAGGCAATACACTCACATACATAAAATAAAAACAATAAAAGTTAAAAAAAAGAAATAGTTTCCCTATAAGTTATAGTATGCCAACTATTGGGAGTGTAAGGTCATAAATGGATGTTACTTGTTTTAGAGAGAAGGGCATGTTTCCTCTTTCCTATTCAGGTGAGCATTTGCCATCTGTGCCTTGTCAGTGTTATCACTGGTTGATAGGATTGTGTATCACCATGAAAATTGTACATGCTAAAAATAAGTCACAATTTCCTATTAAAATTCTTCAGGTAAAAAAAGTACAAGATTTGCTTATGGTGCAAATTAAGGTGTTTTTGAGTTTCATTCTTTCTGGAGACTCTAAGCATTGTTTTCTTGTTCGTTCAGGTGGTTTGCAGAGTTCAGTTCCTTGCAGCTCTATGATTGAAGTCCCTGTTTCTTCATCATTTATCAACTGAGAGCTGTTTCCACCTCTTAGATGCTGCCCTGGCCCTCTGGCTCTTATATGACTTCTTGCATCTTCCAAACAAGATTGTCTTGCAGGCTTCATATCTTTCCAGCCTGGTCTGTCTTCCTTTTGTCTCTTGGATGTACTCCTTAGCCCCATTGATCCCACTTTCAAGGACCCTTGATGTTATTTTGGAAGTGGACATAGAATTCAGAATTGGCTCTCCATGTCAAAGCTAGCTAATCAGCAACCTTAATTCTCTCTGCAAGCTTAACTTCCTTTCACTATATAAACAACATATTCCCAGTTTCTCGGATGAAGACATGAACATCTTGTGATGGGAAAAATGGGAAGGCATCACTCTACTCACCATCTCTCCTAATGACTTTCCTTCATTCAGTTTGATAAAGCAGAAATAGTATTTTAAAGAACTATTTTAGCCAGAGGGACCTCAATCAATACTTGTAAATGCTCCCAAAAGATTGAATTGTTAAGAAGGAAACTGGGGGGCTGGAAAGATTGCTCAGTGGTTAAGAGTACTGGCTGCTCTTGCAGAGGATGCAGGTTCTATCCCCAGCACCCACACGGCAGCTAAGAACCTTCTGTAGCACCAGTTCTGGAGGAATCCAATGCATTCTTCTGTCCTCCACAGGCATTGCAAATACAGGTACACTTAACATACATGCAGACAATATATTCAAACACTTAAAATAAAAATGAGAATAAAATACATAAGAAGAGAACCTTTGACATTTGGACCTTATTTAATAATTTATTCCTACAAGTGCTAAATTCACAGTGACAAGCATTGGATATCTACTATAAACAAGATTTGCCACCAATAATTGGAAAGCTTGACTTTAAATCTACAGAATAAAACCAAATTCCCTTTAGATTGTGTGAATGACTATTTGAGGCTCAGGATAAAATGGCCAGAAACAACATGGATTTGAAAAGTCTTGAATAACTTTGTGAAAAATAAAAATGTCACAAAACTGCTTAAGGTAGTTCAAAAAAGTAACTCTAGTGATTATAAGGATATTGGTGTTAAAGATCTTTAGTAAGAAAATGAATAAACATTTTATAAGATGTGATAGCATAAAAGCAAACATTTAAAACTAAAATATGGTGTTTTAGAAGTTAAAGTAGAGCTGAAAAATGCATGACTAAATTTAATTTTAATAATTTTTGTTTTGTTTTTTGAGATAGAGTCTCATGTAGCCTAGGCTAGCTTCAAACTTACTATGCAGCTGAGGATATATTGTTTAGTGAAATCAGTCCACTCATGCCCAGCTCTAAATTAACTTCAATTTTAAAATATTAAGATAAAAATTGATTTATATATATATATTTAAACATTAGGAAACAAACAATTGAGAAGTTTAAAAACACGGACAGATCATTGGGAAATATTACTTCCCTTTCTACTGAAGTGCCACAGTATCTAGTTATTGAAGAATTGAATATAGATTGATTGATTATGTGTGTGTGTATGCATGCATGTGCATGTGGCATAGTGTATTTGTGTGTGTTGCATGCACTCCTGCATATTCATGCAGAGGCCAAAGGAGGTGTATCTTTCTCTGTCTCTCTACCTTGAGACAAGGTACCTCACTGAACCAGAAAGCTTGCTATTTTGGTTAGGATCCACTTATCTCTACCTCCCAATACTGGGTTACAATAAAATACAGACATGCCTGACTTTTTATATGTGTGCTGGGGATTCAAACGTGGTTTCTCATTTTTGCAAAGCATGCACACTAAACCATCTCCATGCTGAATTTAATTTATAAATTACTTTTTTGAGGTCTTTAAAATAGCAACCATATTAACCTGTTTTTTTGCAGTCAAGAATACATGGTATTAGACAATTTCTGCTGGGAGTTCCACAAAGGAAATATTGAAAAAAAAAGAAAAAGAAAGAAAGAAAAAGAAAAATACCACAAAGAGGACAATCCAAATAATTTTAACTTGTCCTTTTAAAAAATGTAACTTCCCATACTGTGATTTTATCTCTAGACATTCAATTAGGTGCTTTACGTTTTATATAGGGTACAGGTAAAGGCACACTGGGTCTGTGGAAGAATAATAGAAAAATGATAGAAAATCTCTTGGTGCATGGGAATGGAAAAGGCCCAATGTCAAGGCCTTGGTGCCCAGGACCACATGTGGAATCAAGACCATGCCTGGCCATCAAGGGAGGTGGGAAGTACATTCTTGAGAACCAGTCCTCCAAAGACTAGAAACTGCAACGACAGAAACTGCCCCTGTTCCCAGCATAAGTCCAACACAAAGGTAAAGTCACTGCCATGCACAACCTGGATCCTTGGGAAAGGAGGCTCTGGGGAGGACAGCCACTCAGAGAAAGCTGAAACTGCTACTCAACATTCCAAGTCCTCCATCTTCCAATCTGCTCCACATTCAGTCCACCACCAGAGGAACGTGAAATTATGGCTCATATTTGGGGACTATTGCTCCAGGCTCACAGGAAGGGACCACAGTTCATGCTCACAGGAGGCCACCACAGCTGCTTGTTCACAAGAGATCATAGCTTGTGGTTGATAGGAGGGGACCATAGTTCCATCTCACAGGTTGACAGGAGGGACCATAGCTCCAGGTTGACAGGAGCGGCCATAGCTCCTGCTCATGGAAGGGGACCACAGATCCAGGTTCACAGGAGGGGACCACAGCTCTGAGCTTATGAAAGACAACCACAGCTCCAGATTCATGTGAGGAAACTACAGTTCCAGGCTAATGGAAGGGGTCTGAGCCTGAGCTCCTCCAGTTTGTGTAAGATAGGCTGAGCTCCTCTGTTTTGTGTAAGACATCTTGGTGAGCCATCCCAGGCCCTACCCCAGCCCAGGGCCAGATGTTCCAGGAAGAGCTGAGGCACACACCCACATAATCCTAGGAGGCTCCAATTGAGGTTTATCTGACTTTTAAGACCGCTTATCTGGCTTCTATAACTGCTTGTTTGCCCAACCCATCAGGATATGGACTTTACCTTTAAAAGCTTTACTTTCCTCTGAGCAAGTACTGCATTCTCTAAATTGGTTCAGAGAGTGCAGTCACTGGCAAGGTAAATAAATTTGGCTGATTCAGGACTTTTTGAGTCTGAGTGGTCTTTTCCCAATGATCTTGAACTCTGTAACATCATAATTTCAATTAAACTGGTCCTATTATTTTCCTGTTTTCATAGCTCTATCTATGTGGCTATATTCATGTTTAGGAGAGAGCATTTTGAATTTTGTACAGCAAATAGAGGCAATAGTTACTTACTGGCTTGAATTTCTCTAGAGGGACATCAATATTGGTGAAAACTACTTTTCCCTTCTACTTAAGGAGAGCGATAAGAGTATTTTCTTTGCCATGGTCAATGGTCTGGTTGGTCTTTTGGGATCTGCTGTTTCCACATTTTATTCATGGCCAAAGAGAACAAGTAATGAGACATCTTCTTAGTTTTAAGTCCTTAGCATTTTAAGTCCTCCCACAGCCCATCACATTGCTCCCGCTCCTCTCCATGCCAGCTCCTCTCGGTGCCAAATCCACCACCACTGTTTCCCTGATGCCTGTGGCCATCCTGACACCATCTTGGCACCCCAGTTATTTATTTTTTTCTTGCTTATCAAGTCCTGAGTTCTGAATTTTGAGATCAATATAGAAGCACTTAAAGGTCGGGTAAATATCCATCCTGTGCGATAAGGCTCCTCACATGGTCCAGCACATGTACTCAACATTATGGGATCCAGCATGACCTGGACCCTGAAGCCAGATGACCTGGGCATGCCTCATTCTACTGTCTTCTCTCCAAGAACTTATCTTGTCCTTTGTATCACTTTTTTTTAAGTAAAAATGTATCCAATTGTTGATATCCAAAGAAAATAGAACATGTACTGCTATCAGCATTATAATTAGCATGTTTTCTCATTGAACTCTGAACCTCCTTCTTCCCATTATAATATTGCAATGTCTTTTCTAAAGAAAAAAAAAATCCAAAGAAGGAATTCCTCATAGAAATTAGGTGAAATTATATTTCTAGATGACCCTTTAATAGGGTATAACTATTAAAGACAAAAAGAAAAACTTCTGGTACTAGAAATAGGGGTTAAAAAAATTCCAAAGGGCTCAGTCAGGTAACGAGTCCACTGCCAAGTTCATGGTACAATGCATTTGCATTTCATTAATTACTGTACAATACAGCGGTTCAGAGCTTATTTAAATAAAGAAGGAAGGTTGAATGGTGGGACAAATAAGAGGAGAGTAACTATTTGAACTCTGGAGAAATTCAAACTCTTATGAACCTTGGAAATTGCATGAAATAGTAGTTTGGGTCTGCAGAGATAGCTCTGTGGTTCAGTATTTGTCTGTAATGTGTGAGGTCCAATTCCCAATACAAAACAAACAAGAAAAGTATTCTTCAATTTGAGAGACTCCCTCCAGTGGAAGATTCCCTACTAAAGTGTCTTGATTGATTTATTTTTATTTTACATTTATGAGTGTTTTGTCTGAATGTATCTAAGTGTACACATGCTGTACAATGACCGTGGGGCCAGAAAAGGGCGTGGCATCCCTTGGATCTGGAGTTGCAGATCTTGGTTAGCAATCATGTAAGTGCTGGGAACTATCCTCAAGTCCTTTGGAAGAGCAGCTAGTGCTCTTAACTGCTGACATCTTTCCTTTCCACAACCCTACACTAAAGTTTTATTAGACGGGCTGGAGAGATGGCTCAGTGGTTAAGAACATTGGTTGTTTTTGCAGAAGTCCCAGGTTCGAATCCCAGCACCCACATGGCAGCTAACAACTGTCTGTAACTCCAGTCCCAGGCAGCCTCTTCTGACCTCGAAGGGCATTGCACAACATGGGTGCACTTACCTACATGTAGGCAATACATGCATACACATAAAATAAAAATAATAAATAAATTTTTTTTTTAAAGATTTAGTAGAGACAACAAGCTATGTATGATGTCCTGACTGCAATGAAAGTTATTGAGAAGAATATAAAGGGACATACCATCTATATGGTACCTAACAGGGATCTGAGTTGACCCAGGTAAGAGGACAATAGAATACACTCAGAATTAAACAGTTATTGATACACAACTCCCACCTCATGATAATTCATAGCTGTGAACAAATAGCAGCTCTTGATTATTTAAAGCTTTTTGGAACTTTATTTGAAATTCTGCTATTTCAAGAAGTAGAGAAGGTATGGTATATGGAGATATTTTATTCTATTCACCAGATGGTCCATTTTCAATGAATCCCACCACTTATAAAACTTAATGGTAGGTTTTCCCATTTAAAAATATTTGCTTTAGTGCTACCTCAAGGGAGAAGATTCAGATGTCAAATAACATGTTGCTACTTTCTTGCTAGAAATCACAAGGCTGCTGGAAAACTGATAATAGCACTGAGTAGTTATATTTTGTTATGCTTGATGTAAAAAAATTAAATAGACCCATTGAAAAAATGAAGCTATTGCAAGCTGATCTCTATGGAATCACTAAAATGCAGAGTGTGGGAGGGGAGGGTAGCCTATCAAAAACAGCAAATTAAATTCAAGATAATCAGCCCCGTGGCTCATCCTCTGTGGATTCTCTAATCTAATGCTGCTTAATTGCATTCATTGTAGGGGATATTATTTTTGTTTTCCCAGTAGTGATTTTTTTTATTTTTAAGTTTGGGGAGGACATAATATAATCACTATCTCTTTATGTTATAAAATGTCATGATTTTGAAAAGGAAAATCTCTTGGACTATGTAATGTCAATCATCTCTCTTTATGAGAGTGTCATTCATCTGGTTTAAAAGAGGGTTGGGGAAAATGCCTTTTATTCTGATGTTATTTGGTTTTTAAGCCATAAATATACCTAATTTGCATGAGAGTGTAGTTAATGGATGTTGATACATTTGGGAGTAGAATTGTGCCCTGTACAAATGTGGCTGTTTCCTATTCTAGTGATGTCCTTCCGAATACCTAAACCAGATCTATAGTAAGCCTTGCTCATCTCCACATTTACGCTCTAAACTCTCATGCACTTTACCATATTAACACTTCTAAACCACATTAGGCTTTATCTCTGCATCTCCCATTCTTTTGAAGCTCATATAATACAATAATTAACACTCCTTGGAGTCCTGTTATGAAATGACCCAGCCTGGCATCTCTGATGATCTCATCTAAAATACAGTTGAGAAAATAAAAAATCCAAAAACTGAAAAAGAATATGTTCCCCCCAGAAACAGAATAATAGATCTGTTTACTCAGTTCTGTCATGAACAAGACTTTATGACAGGTTTTGCATGGCAATTAACTCCAAAATGACAGTATAGCAATGGCAGGGTTTGGGCCAGTAAAAAATAGTTGACTCATCCCATGTAAGCCCTAAATAGAATATATATATTCTTGCACACTTAATGTATCTGTAAACTATTTTTATTTACTTGTTAAACTATAGGAGGAGCATGCAGTGAGCCTTAACCTTTCCTTAGACCCTAAGAATCTTGTTCACCTGAATTTCCATAAACCCCTTCATATATGATAGGGGCCCAAGTTCCCTTTTCTCTTGATCCTTCTTTTGTACCAACGATCTCCATATCTCCATAGAGAAGGAGTCTTTAGAGGAGATAGATGGTGGGTCCGTAGGAAACAAGTACAGGGGCTCTGCGGTATTGAGGCAAAGGAGCATCATATTAGCTAGAGTCCCCCAGAGTAACAGAAGCAAGGGATAAGAACAAATTTGTCATGGGAATGGGCATATAGGACCTTGGATACTGAGAAGTCCTACAGTAAATAGTCAGGAAGGCTGCTGTGGTAGTTTGAATGAGAATTGTCTGCTGTAGGCTCAGGTATTTGAACACTTAGTGGTACCATTTGGGGAGGTTATGAAAACTTTAAGAGGTAGGATAGTCTTGCTGAAGGAAGTACATCACTGGGGGGGGAAGGCTTTGAAGTTCATAGCATGGCCCCGCTTCCAATTTGCTCTTTGTTTCCTACTTATCAATAGAGAGGTAATCTCTTAGCTTCCTGCCCCTGCTGCCATGCCTGCAGATTGCTGTTGTGCCTCCCCACCGTGATTATCTCTTAACCCTCTGTAGCCATCAGCCAAAAGAAACGCTTCTAGAAGAGGAGGGATGACCAAGTTCAATGAGAAACAGAAAGGGAAAGAAAAGGAGAGAGAGAATATGAGAATGAATACAGTGAATACAAACAAAAATGAATATAAATGAAATGAAGTGTCAGATGATACCCACCAGTATTCACTGGTGAAGGAAGAGCTTTACTCAATGTTCTGACTCAAATGCTAATACATTCTAGAATCAGCCTAACAGACACTACCAGAACTAATGTTTTATAAGCTATCTTGGTACTCCTACATCTGGTCAAGTTGTTAATAAAATAACTATTAAAACATCTTTCAGTTTTGGTACTTGGTAATAGTCTCAGACTGGTACAGAATGAGCTTCTTTGATGAGTGACTGGGATGTTTGTCTGTAAATATAAGGATTCATATTTTTCACACAGTAAGACATTACATTAGTCTAGGGATGTGACAGTCTTTGAGTTTTCTCTAAGATATATGACAACTCTAGTCATGTGTATTTGGTTATGTTTATAGTACCACATTAAGTTTCCTTCCATCGAATGGGCTTTTAGTCCAATTAGGTGGCTGTTGATTGCCCCCAAGACAAAAGTCCCACTATTGCATCAATGCAGTATGTCGTGCCAGCCATTGATGTGGTTATTTGGTCTTGAAGCTGGTGTTGAACTGATTGATGTTTTCCCTTGACACCTTCATATTGCTCTCCAAAGCTATAAGAGCTAGCCTTCAGGGTGAGTGATTTCAGGTTAGTTCCAGCTCTATTGCTCCAAATCCTGTGTCCAAAGTATCTTCTGTCTTCAGCAGAACCTTCAAGTTCTAGGCTGTGGCAATAGCCTGTGTAATTTTGGGAGTCTCTTGAACCACCCTGGCCAACAACTCATGGAAGATTTCTCCTGTCTGGCACTGTTTCTGTTATGTAGCCTTTAACTATAAACATGGACTCATTTAGAGATACTGTATGTGTAATTTGTCATTATGTTGTTGGACTAATATGATTCCTTCTGATTTTTTAAAAACTAGCTAGACATTCTTTCTCTCTCCTCTCCCTTTCCCTGCCTAACCCCTCCACCATGGTTTCCCCATTTAAAGGGTCATCATCTCTCCCTTGATAAGACCAGTCTCCTCCTATTGTCTCACCTCTTTTCCCTTATCCCCAAGTTTTCTTGATTATCCCATCCCTCCCACTTAAATAGCCCCATTTTTATTGATTTCTCATTTAGTAACACCTGTCTCCTGCTGTTCTTCTCACTCATATTCTTTCTTTCCCTTTACCTCTCTGGTTCCTTTTCATTATTCTGGTTCCTGTAGTTACATTTGGATACATACTCACATATAAGGATTTGGTGCTAGGATCCATATATGAGGGAGAACATATGTCATTTGTTTTTCTGAGTTACTTTACTTAGTATAACAACTGGTCACACACAGACATTTTCTATGAACTGTCCAAAGCCTAAGCAACACATCTACAATGCAACCTCTACACCTAAGATATAAGAAACATAGAACAGGGGTAAAGAAGAGGACAGTAATGAATCTTTCAATTCTCATTAATGAAGCTCTTGCACCAGAGGGCCAGGACCATAAATGGTCACAAATGACCAAAACATAGAGATTAAGAGTCTGCAGAATATTGGTCCTTTTACAGGACTCCCATATTAAACTTCACACACCCAGGGCTCAGGGACCACCTTGGAAGAGGGGGCAGAAAGAATGTAAGAGCCAGGGAGAAGGTGCATGACCATGTGGAAACAGAGTCCTACAAACTCCTGGGAACCTGCTCATATGATTCTATGGCAATGGTGTCAACATATACAAGCCCCATGCAAACTCAGACAAAAACCCAATATAGAACTGGGAAAATGAACAGCAGACCCCATCTTAGCTGAAGAAATAATGGCAACTGATTACTGGTAGGTGAGGAAGAGCTGATTTTCCTTAAAAAGGGGAACTTTAGATAGGCTGACTAGACCTGAGTGGATGTACTTGCACAGGGGAATGTCTGGGTCACTGACTTGACACAGTGGGCCTTAACAAAAATGATAGAGTATATGGGCTCCAGTGGTGTGGGGGGACTATAAGAAGGTGCCTATGGGGATGGGGATATAAAGATGATTAAGATTGTTTGAGATAGTATGTATAAAATACACAAATTTCAATAAAAACAAATTTTAAAAAATCTTTCAAATATTCACCAAATCATATCAGATACTCACTGCTTTGGGCCTTGGTCAAAGTTCATGGAAGCATAAGCTCATCAGAATAAAGTAGGAGAAGATTATGAGAGGTTTCAAAATACTGCCCCACCAACACACATGCGCGCACCCGCATATGCACACACACACACACACATACACACGCACACACACACGCACACACACACACATACACACGCGCACACACACACACGCACACACATTTTCACAAATGTTCTATCGGCTGTGTCTATGTTTCAGGACTGTTGATCTATACTACTTTTTGGAGTCAAGGTTCAGGCTCTATGATATTGACTGACTCATCTGCCAGGACATGAATGCTCATATGTTCTAAATGAAGGTAATATTTATGCTTCCTACTTCAAGGTGTTTAGGACCATATTTCTATTTACAAATATTACTGAAGATGTCTGAAAACTTAGTATGCACCAGATATTGAGCTAAGATTCTGTTGTTGTTGTTGTTGTTGTTGTTTGTGTTGTTGTTTGAAACAGGTTCTATTTATCACAGGCTGATCTTGATACTTGTGATACTCCTGATTGACACTTCAGAGTATTAGGAAAGTAGGCACACACCACCATGCCCAGGGATTGAAACATTCTGTGTTATATCACTTCCGTCATGACAACTCTATGACACAGTACATTATCACTTTATTTTTACAAAGCATAGAAAAACAAAGTGAACTTCCTCTGTCACACTATTATAGAGTGGTCATTCTGGATCAAGCTCCAGGCTTGCCTAGACTCAGAGCCCATTTCTAACCTCTATTATTGTAACCCTGTGAAGTAATACATATGTGCATGCTTTGAAAATTATAATGTATATATGAAGATAAGAGGTTACTATTTTCTATAAACTGGATTGGATTTTTATCTCATAGTAAATGACCAATCTTCATTCTTGTCTTGCTAAATTGAAAATGTACACAAAAAATGTATCTGTTTATTTAGCACAAGCACCTGCCGGCTAGTTCCAATTACCAAGGTAGAAAGATAAAGGCATAAAGGGAGCAGGGAAGAGCACGCAGGAGACAAAGGGAGAGAAGGAGAGAAGCCACTTAGGAAACTGACAATGCACATTTCAGATATGCAAGGCCCAGTCATATGACTGCTGTAGTTAAAGTATATTAGATCACAGTTTTGTTAAACAGTTCCATAATATTGAACTTCTTTGTACATAGTGACATCTGGGGCTCAGCATTAATTAAAGTGTGTTAAATATAGTAAATCTTATTTAACAGGAAAATGCAATACAGAAGTTATGTCAGCAGTTATTATGCACACTAGACCTTTCCCCTCAGCACTCAGCCAAAATGTCCTGTGCTTTTAAAGACTCAGAAAGAAGATAAGTCATTGATTTGTATTAGAGATCACAAGAAATCTCAGATCAACAAATGATTATTTTGTGGTTTTACAAGGGGGTGACCTGCTTTCTGCCTTTGACTATTGACTCCTGGGATGATAAGAAACAAGCCAAATGTTTTTTTGGAGATTACATTTTCCAGACTTATGTCAATAGGCAAAGTTAAAACAAGTGAAACATTAACATAGAGAAGTTCCATGAATAACGGAATCCTTTGTTGCCATACAAATGTCACTGCTTCAAGAAGATTCCTGGTGTGTTTTAACCTTTTATACCTTAGAGTTCGTATGATAGGTCTTATATTATGATGTACTTACAGGAAGCAGGCATGTAAATACAATCAGGTGCAGCTGGGATCCCAAAACATATTTCATGGAAATTTTAAATTAGGAAACAGTGATTGCATTGAAAAACAATGTTTTCCCATCATAAGAAAATAGATGCAGTGACCAACATAACAAGGTTTCAGGCATATGAAGTACTGTTCATAGAACATGCCTATTTACATCCTGCTGAAGTGAAAACAAGTGTCAGTAGGTTGAAGAACCACAGAATGGAAATTATTATAAACATACAAAAAGATCACTGGAGTGAAACACTGATATGGTTAATATGTTCAGGCAGTGTTCCAAATGATAGGCACTGCCAGGGATGGTTTATATTAAGGAACAAGTTAATAGAAGTGTAGATGATCCCATCTAATCCAATAATTGCATACTTATCTATTCTTAATGTTCTTTTTGTTTCCATCCTGAAAAACTCTAATCTTCAAAATAAGCACTTTATTGAGAAAGATAAAGTTAAGTAATACTTATTGTGGTCCAAAATACCAGTCTATGTCATCAAATACTTTAAATGTGATTTTGTGGAAATAAGTGAAAACCACCTAAATGAAACCAAAGAAAGACTCTTCATTAGCATTTTCCCTAACAAGGAAATGAACTGTTATCCTTTGTGTTTGGCAGAAATGCAAAAGCATGTGAAAGGGGCAGCTATACGGTAGAGAAAAGGGGACAGCTTCAGGTATGCTATGATTGGAGGCTGTTGGCTGAGGAAGCTGGAGGCAAGCAGAGATATTAGCCCGGGCTGCTGTTAAAATAGACTCCAAGAATTATTAGAGTAATTTAGGGGACCTATTAGGAGGCTACTGCAGAACCCAGGTCAGAGGACTTGGTGATTTGATAGGGGTTGGGGCAGTTGAGTTGGTGAGACGCAACTGCAGTGTGGGAATGCTTTGAAAGCAAGACCTTTAGGATTTCCTAATGTTCTCTCATTGAGTTTGACTGAAAACAGCCAGAGTTGGCTGTAAGGATTATGGTCTGGAGACTAGAAAGTTGGGGCTCAAAATGGTGGCAATGGGAAAGGCTGTATGGATGGGGCAATATTCTGAGAGAAGAGGACGACAAGTCCATTTTGAGACACATTTAGGTTTGAGAGGTCAAATCCTCAGTGTAGAGGTCAGGAAGGCTCCTGCAGATGAACAGAGAAGTTCAGGAATCAGGTCAGAGATAGATACTAAACAAAAAGTCTGGTGAAGTCTGAAGGCACAAGACCTCAGCCTCCTGTAAACCATGTGTTACAACTCACCAGCGATGCTTTATTCTTCTGTGAGGTCATACGTATTGCTTCTACAGAACAATCAAGAGTGACAGGCTGTATACACTCAAGAACACACAACTTGGGGGATAGAGAGATGGCTCAGCAGTTAAGAACACTGGCTGCTCTTGCAGAGGACCCGGATTCAATTCCCAGCACCCACATGGTGGCTAACAAACATCTGTAACTCCAGTTCCAGGGGCTCAGACACCCTCTTCTGACCTCCATGGACTCTGCACAACACAGGTGCACTTACACACATGCAGGCAATATACTCATACACATAAAATAAAAACAAATAATATATATGAAAAAGAACACACAACTTTCAAGTGTCTAAGTTCAGAGTTTTCTTTCTGCTCAGATTGTTACAGCTGATAGCACCAACTAGGTGACTTAAAGCCCATACGTTTACTTTCTCACAGTTCTGGGGCTAGACACCCAAGATGCAGGTGTCCACAGGATGGTATCTTTTGAGCCCCACTCCTTGCCTCACAGTATCTTCCCATTGTCTCCTCTCTCTCTGTGTTAGTGTCCCTGCTACATCTTCCTCTCCTTATAAGCCTCAGTCATACTGTATAAAAGCTCTGTATTAAAAGCTTCATTTTACTTATATAACTCTTCAAGGCACTGTGTCCAAACAGTCGCCCTCTAAAAAGTTGGAGGTCAGGACTTCACATTCAAATCTGAGTGTGCTGTAATTTACTCTACAAGAACTAAATCCAGATTTTCCAGTTTGAAGTTCATTATTGGTTTCTCTGAGCTCCAGAAATGTCATGTCTCATTTGCTCATCATATTTTGTGCTCAGTAAGGCCTTCTCTATCAACTTGTTTAAGTCACCAGTAGTGCATTTCCTTAGGGCACTTACCATGCATTTTCCCTGCATTACTTCTTTTTCATAGCTGTCATTTTTTAATATCAAATAAATTTTCATTTATTTTGAATATTATCTCATTTCCCCCATCAATATATAATCTACATAGATGGGGCACTTTCTGTTTTATTTATTGCCATATCTCTGGTACACAAAGCCTCCCACATTGCAGGTGTTCAATAAATATTTTCCATTGCAGGTAGAGATGTAGAGATGTGTGATGCATAAATAAATCTAAGTAAAGTATCACATTCCACTGGAGTGCTGGGAAGAGATAAGCATGTACTTAGCAAACCCAAAGCAGAGCTTTGCACATCCTGAAAACAGTGCCTCCACCTGTCCTGTCGTATAAAGAACCTCAGGAGAGACCAGGCAATGTCCCAGAACCAGGCTTCTTGTGTTCCCTTGCTGTTATAATTTTTCCTTCTGGTGCTTGGGCTTTCCAGACTAAAACCTTCCAGTACAGAGTGTATGCTTGTTGCATCTCTGCAGGGAAGCCATCAAGCATGTGATGTCCTCAAACAGAAACCATGGAGAAAGGGTTGCTAAGTTATCAAGAGTTGATCAAATTCTGGAATCCTGCTCCAGGCCCAGCTGCAAAATATGCCTGGGGAATGACAAGCTTTGGTGTGTCGGGGAGTACACACCTTTAGATCTGCCATTCTCTCCTTCAATTGTCTTGTGCCAAGAAGAAAAGTTAAAAACAAACCCACACATACAATACGGAGATGTCTCTCTTCTGACAATCCATCATATAGTGTGGGCTGCAAAAAAATAAAATATAGATAGTGAGAAAAAGAATAAAATAAATATAGCAAAGTTTAAAAAGCAAAACAAGTAAGGAGCATGTTGAACACATTACTGTTCACCCAATGGCAGGGAGGCAGAGCAATTGTACCTGTGAGTTACTAACTTCTGTTTCCCTTCTACAACAGTTTCCTAAGACTCTTACAACAAAGTGGAGACTGGAGGGCCTAAACAACAGAAAGCCATTGTTTCACAGGACTGGAGGCTAGAAGTCTGAAATCCAACCATCAGCAGGACTGCACTCTCTGCAGCCTTTAAGGGAATCCTGTCTGATCTCTTTCTAGCTTTTGGAAGAATGGTGATAATGTTTGATATTTTCCTTGGTGTGCTGGATAACTTTAGTTCTCAACTTGACCTACATGGGTTGAAGGAGCCTCAATTTGGAGAATTGGCTCCATTGGATTGGCCTGTGGCTACATCTGTGGGGCATCTTGTTGAGTGATGTGGGAGGGCCCCCTGCCCACTGTGGGAAGTGCCACCTCTGGGCAGATTGTTCTGTATTATATAAGAAAGCAAGTTGAGCATGGGCCAGGGGAACAAGCCAGTAAGCCAGTAAGCAGCATTCCTCCATGACCTGTACTTTAGCTCCTACCTCCAGATTCCTGCCCTGAGTTCTTACCTTGGGCTCCCTCAGTGATGAACTGTGACCAGGGAGATGTGAGCGAAATAAATCCTTTCTTCCCCAAGTTGGTACTGGTCGGTGTTTCATCACAGCATTTGAAGGCCAACTAGAACACTTGGCTGAAAGCTGCTTTAATCCAGGCTCTGCCATGGTCATGAGAAAACTGGGTTGTATGTCTTTACATGGCTATCTTCTTACAGAGGCACTGGGTGCATTGCAGTAGGAGTCAACTTCCTCCCCTACAACTTCATCTTAACCAGTGATAGCTGCAACAGCCCTAACTCCACATGAGGTCATATCCTGAGGTACTGAGGACTAAGACTTAGTAGATCATTTTTCTTTATTGGAGGTGAGGGGCCACACAACTCAACCAATAATTATTTCCTAGGCTATAGAAGGTAGAGAGAACCTTAAAAGTGATCAATTGACCAAGTGGGTTTTTTTTACTCCCTTATATGGAAACTGAATCTGTCTTTAATTGTACATGAGCTTTCAGTGTAAAGGGACCGGCTCTGAGGTGGACATTCTCAATATTATTGTGTATTAAGTTCTCAATGTTATTGACCAAAGAAGGACTGGGGACTAATGATAAAAGAAAAAAGTGAAATAAGAACAGATCAGGACTGATCCTATTGGTCATTATTCAGTCACTGTAACAACCACCTAAGATAACCAACTTGTAAAAAGTAAGAATTTACCTTGGCCCATGGTTTTAGAGGCTCTGGTCCATGGCTGAGTGTACCTATTGCATAAGGCCTCCATGGGGATGTCAGATAGCAGTGGAAGAATGTAGAATGAAACAAAACTGTTCACCTTGTGGCCTGAAAACTGGAGAACAAGAAGGAGGAGAGGATTTCACAGTCTCCTTCATGGGCACTTCTCCCTGTAACCTAAAGACTGAAGTAGGCTACACCTCTGAGAGGCTCCACCACCTCCCACAATGGGGACCTTTGACATTTGGGCCTCTGGAGCACATTCAAAATCTATACCGTCTTAGACTGTGCGATGTCAGTGACAGAGAAGGGGAAGAAAGATAAGTGCTTCTGCGTTTGTGATATAAAAGGAAAGCAAACACAGTCAAGCAGACTGACATTGAATTCTCCAACATGAAGGTTGAAGGCCCAAAAGATTGAGGGACAAAGGCTCGGCAGTTGGCTTCCCTGTACTCTTCTGCACAGCCTTCAGTATAATTTCATACCTTTATGTTCCAACCAGTTTTCACATTCAACACGGTGAGAGAACAGAAACTCAGAAAAATAGCTTAGCCTAAAGTCGCTCAGGAGTGAATGGATGTTCTTCATTAAGTGTCTTCTTACATAACATCTTTGAGCACTGAGACAAAG
The DNA here is from genome assembly GCF_000622305.1 of Nannospalax galili. Taxonomy (NCBI): domain Eukaryota; kingdom Metazoa; phylum Chordata; class Mammalia; order Rodentia; family Spalacidae; genus Nannospalax; species Nannospalax galili. The sequence continues at coordinate 1,528,323 of NW_008336930.1, forward strand.
TGGGAAACCAGGAGCAGGTGCTGGAGTGGATATAATCAGGTCAGCAGTCTGGCTAGCAGAAAGGAAGTTCTTCCTACGTTTGGATGACTTAGCTCCATCGCTCTTTCAAAGTCTCTTCTGGGAAATGGAATTCAGTCAATTGAAGACCATTTCAATCAGTTTATCACCTAAGCCTTCATCCCAGTCCTCTAGCTTGTTTCTAAATGACAGGGAGGGTGAAGTATGACATACCAAGGCTGAGGTAAAGGTGTGGTCACGTACCTGTGCTGCCTTGGAATGAAGCATCTCTATGGGTGTGAAGTCTTGGAGGTCTCAGTTCATGGCTATCCTCTTTTTCCTAATCAACTCTGGTCCTTTATTTCCATGACACTCAGAAATGAGAGAAACATTCACCTTCTTGATCCAGATAAACCTGAAATAGGATATTTAATGCCATAGACCTGACTACTTACATGACCCCCTGTAGCCAACTCCACTCCCAACTTCCAAAGGAAGCTGAGACCAAAGACACTCAAAGCCCAAGATGTGCCTGCTCTATGAATACTGACCAGAGGATGAGCACAGCCTTTCTGAACTGTTGTACCCTTTCTAACTCATCTGAGGTTTCTGATGTTCCACACCTGGGAATCAAGTCCAAGGCCACCTCCCAGCCTCCCAGGGATAGAGAAAATGATGTCACAAGTTTAGAAATGCAAGTGGTTGTATTACAGGCTCTGTGGGGCTTTGAAGCTCTAAGACTTTTTTCTCTGCTTTCTCTGTTACACTAGCCATTTTCTGAAGTAATAGATACCTCCCAGTTTTACTTGCATAGAAAACACCAGAAGATAAAAGGAAGTAATTGGGAATGAAAAACACATGAGTGGACATATTAAAATGTGATTCCACAACATAAATCCCACATTAATAACTAACATCAGAAAACCATAAAATAATTTCCAAATTGCTTCCTGTATGGAATGCCATTTTAACCGAATGGAGTTTTTCCAAAAGCAGACCTCCCTATTTCTTATCCAAATTAATTGAGATGGAGAGTATAAAGCTCACAGCACAGTGCCTAGCTTATAATAATGCTTGAACAAAGTTAGCAATATTCATAAAACTATTGTCATTTTCCCATGCACAGGCACAGGCGAGTGTGTTACTTGTAATTCTCCTGAACAGCCCTACACAAAGCATCTTTGAGCTTTTCCTCCTTCCCTGTATGAAAGGTGATATCCCCTGGATTCTAAAATCTTTTGAAGTCATTCTTTTTTATCTTTGTCAGGGGATATGCCTCCTGGATAACTGAAAACCACAGATAGGACCCATACTGAATGCTTGACTTATCATTGGAAAAAAAAAAAAAAAGAATTAAGTTGTGACTATAGTAAAATGCTTGAAAGAAAATTGCAGTAATGAGCTAAAAATCAAAACTCTGTGCTTCTTACAGAAAACCCTGAGACAATACAAGCAAGCAGCATTCTGCCCTTTCAAACATGTTGGGAGGTGAAGATGTTTTTGATTTGTCTTGTCATTTAATTTCCCTTTCCTCTCTTGGCCTCAAGCCACAGAAGCTTCAAGACTCTTGGCCGGACAATCAGAATTCACTTTCTTTGCTCATTATTTTTCCTGTTGGCAAAATTCTTATCCTAACAGCCGATGAAAGTGTGCTTTCTCCAGGGCCTTCTCAGAGACAGTGAGATCTAGGGGAAAGTTCAGCTGGCTTTTGGAAATCACACTTGGGCGGTTTCTTTCTAATTGTGTATGCATGCTCTCAGGAACCACTCTTCAAAGTTGGGTCTCTTCAAAGTTTTCACAGTGCTGGAGGGTGTTCACCAAGACTCAGGATCCCTGCTGGGATTCCTCTTCTGAAAGGTCACAGAAGTAGAAAGCTTGTTTCCTTTCAAGATGCCACCCCAGAGAGAGCTTTTTATCACATTAGACTGGTTCCTAGGGTTAAGGGATGGCTGAGGAGCACCAACTTGAAAAGGCACTTCTCTTTCACATTCCATTTGGGGAAGGCTTTCCCTTCTTTGTTCCCACTGGGCTCTCTTCCTGCCAATGGATGGCAGTAATGCTATGCAGATTCCTTGTCTGGCCCTCACCTGTTCAGATGTCTGCTCTGCCTTAGAATAACTGATGAGATCCATGTTTTCAGAAGAAACAAACTAATAAGAAGATTCTACAGTTGTCTCCCCTTAAGTGCAGTTTTGCTTTAGGATTTTCAATTTATCTAAGGTCAGTTGCAATCCAGAAATATTAAATAGACAATTCCAGAAGTAAGTAGTGAGTACATTGTAAATCATGTACTGTTCTGAGTAGCAGGTCAAAATCTCTCACTATCCTACTCCTTTTTTTCCAGGGACTAAATCCCCCCTGTGTCTAGCACATCCCACTGTATAGAATATTTACTCATTAATCTCTTAGTAGTCAACTTCCTTATCAGACCTCTTGTCCTGGTATGATCCAGAGTGCTTGTGTTCAGATAATCTTTATTTTGCTTCATCGTAACCCAGAAGCCCAAGAGCACAGCAAATCATATGAGCTGCAGTGAAGTCATCAGTAAAGAGGTGAAAACTCTTTAAGTGAAAAGATGGAAGTTCTTGCCTTAACAAGGGGAAGAAAATACGGTACTCTGAAATACCAACGAGCTATGGTTGAAAAAAAAAAGACATAATTTATGCACAGCACCATTATATTCAGGGTCTCAGGTATCTACTTGGGGCTGTTAGGATTGAACACATAGGGATAAAGGAAGGCTTCTGTGATCTTCTGTGTTAGTCCTATTCCTGGTGACATTAGCCACCTTCCAATGTGTTCCCAATATTTACTCATCTGTTTCAACATGGAAGAAGTACTATTGAACATCTACTGTGTGACAAACACCATTAGGCCTTGAGGCTGAACAGTTAACACTAATTCAAGGAAGACCGTATCTGAATAACAAGATGAAAAGATCAAGTTTCCCACTCTCAAAGTAAAGCACTGATTTTCTTGAGCTAGCTTCTTGTTAGTAGTATAATTACTACACTAACTCCCACAGTGGTGATGCCTTTATATAAATGGTGTATTCTTACGTTTTACTAGCCAGGATCTATTTTTCTCAGCATTCCTTGTGATGGCAGTGTTATCGAAACACTGGGTCTTACTGTGACGTAGAAGTAGGCAGCCATTCTTAGCTGCAGAAATAGAAGGGGAGCCTGATTTGTCTTGATTTATCTACTTTCTCTAATCTTTTCCTTACCAGGGGTTTATATCTGAGCTTACCATGGACAGAGATGCTTAAGCGGTACAGAGCAGTTTTATCAACTTTGATTTGCCAGCTAAGAAATGAATCACATCAAGTGGACACAGGATGAAGCAGAGATGCTCTGTGTGAAGGTACTACATCCCACAGCAAGTAGGAAGGCAACTGTGAGAACCATGGACTTTGCCCGAGATAGAGAGAAAAATCATTACAGTGCTAGATAGACACTAGACAAACTACAGAGAAGAATGCTCATCTGTTAAAACATAATAAGCAGGGCTGGAGAGATAGCTCAGTAGTTAAGAGCACTGGCTGCTCTTGCAGAGAACCAGGGTTCAGTTCCCAGCACCTACATGGAGGCTAGCAACCATCCAGTGACATTAGTTCTAAGGGATCCACCCTCTTCTGGCCTTTACAGGCATTGTTCACACATTGTGCACTTATATATATCCAGGCAAAACACTCATACACACAAAATCAGAATAATTTTTTTAAAAATTAAGAGATGAGATGCTATTACAACCTTCTTCTCATTTGGACTTTATGACAGATTTGGTTATAAGTAAGGGAAGTGTTTTAAGAGCTGGGTGGTAATATGTAAAAGTCAAGAAAATAGACATCCGTTCGTTCCCATGTCTACATCAGAATCCAACTATGAGGTAGTGGCTAAGCTTTAGAAAGATAATTTACTCCAATGCTTCAATTTTCTCATCTATAAAACATTGATGGTAATCCTAACAACTACATAAATCAGATGTTATATGCAAGGGTCAGAAAAAATTCTAAAACACAGCAAACCCTAATGAATGCTAGCTGGGTGGTAGCTACTGGGGTTTCTCAGCAAGTATTTTCAGTTCTTTGCCTTTGGAGAAAAGTCAGTGGAATTTCCTGGTTTCCCATGGTTGGGAAAGACTATGTGAGGAATTTAGGACACTGAGTTGTAGTAGAAGTGAGGGGACTAATTCCAGCTGAAAAAGCGAGACTCATCATAATTCTCTTTTGCCTTCTGTGGGATGATGCTTCATTTAGAATGAGGGTGACAGAGCTGAGCTGCAATAACTACTGATGCACATATATTCAAACTACAGTCTTTATTGTTTTAAAAATTGAGATTGAAGGCAAATACATTAGTACAAATAAATGGTTATGTACTGACTGATGAAACGCTAATTACAGTAATTAATACAGAGAAGGAGAAAACTCAAACCAAACTTTAGGATGATTGCATAAAGATGTAAGCCTGCTTATTCTTTTTGAAGCAATTTTATTGAGATGCAGTTCACATACCACACTATTCACCCATTAATTTATCTTAATTTTATTACATTTATTTATTTTGTGTGTATGTGTATACAAGCTATGGCGTGTATGTGGAGATCAGAGAACAATCTGCAGGAGTCTATGCTTTCCTTCCACCATGTCAGGCCTCCAGGGATTGAATTTAGGTTGTCAGGTTTGGTGACAAATGCCTTTACCAATTGAGTCATCTCACCAGCTCCAATTTATCCGTATTTAAGCTCAAAGTTTTTAGTATTCACAGATATTTACAACCATCATCATAGGTAATTTTAGGTCCTTTTCATCTCCTTGAGAAGTCTATAGACTGTATCTGTCACTAAGCAGCACCTAGCCCAGCACGCCACAACTACTTGCTAATCTGCTTTATATCTCTATAGATTCCCATTTTTTAATATTTTGTATAGTTGAAGTCATGATATGTGGTTTCTTGTGACAGACTCCTTTCATTTGGCATAATGCTTTCAAGATTCACTTTAGCATGTATCAATACTTTATTACTTTTCATGTCTGAATAGTGTTATATTATTATGGGTATGTCGTGGTTGGCTTATTCATTGATGGACTTTGTATTGTTTCAATATTTGGGGTTTTATTAGTAATAATGACATACATCCATGTATAAGCTTTTGTGTGGAAAAATTTTCCAGAAGTGCTAAGTCACAGAGCAACTTTTATGTTTAATCAGTTCAAGTTCTGTCAGGTTGTTTTCCAAAATGCCATTTTTGCATAATCCTACCATAATTTTGCAAGGCCACTAGCAGTGTCTAGGAGTTCTGTATTCCCAAAATTCATAACAATAATTGATATTTTCTAACTTTTTGATTCTACAACCTCATGAATGTGACATGGTATCACATTGTGGCTTTGATTTCTAGCTCCCTTATCACTAATGATGCTCAGGACCTATTCATTTGTTTAATCATATTACCCACTTTCCTGAAAAAATATCTGTTCAGATACTTTGCTTCTTTTGTAATTGGCTTCTTATATTTTCTTATATTTTGGCTTCTTATGTTATTCAGTGGCAGGGGTTCTTTGCACATTCAGAAAGCCAGTCCTTAATTGGTTATGGGATTCACAAACACATAATTCCATTCTGTAGGTAGTTTTACTTACTTTCTGCATGGTCATCTTTGAAACATGAATGTTGTGATTTTAACGTTGTCTAACTGCATTTCTCATTTTTGGTGTCATATATAAGAATTCTTTGTCAAATTCAAGTCATGAGGATTTACTGTAAGAAATATTGCCATGTTTTCTCCTGAGTTTCATGGGTTTAGCTCTTTCATTTAGGTCTTGGATTCAAGGTCTATTAATTCTTAACCACTTTCTAGCAGTTATATTCAAGCATAATTGATACATAGTAAGCTTTATATATCTAAAGTGTGCAATTGTGTAAGTTTGGACATAGGATTGTGTTTATGAGGCTAGGAATGTAATTGACATCTTTGAAAGATTTCTTATACCATTTTGAAATTTCCTTCCATATTTCTCTCTCCTAAATGCCAAGACAGCCATTGATGTACTTTATGTCAATGCAAATTTAAAGGCTGATTAATGATACTAGATGGTAACTAGTTAGGACTAAGAAATTTCTGTGTTCTTTCATACAGTGTGGAAACTATAATTATAACATACTGTATATATATTTAAAACTAGAAGAATGTTTTTACCAAAAAGAAATGTGAATGAATAGGTAATAGATTCTTTACCCTGACTTAGACCTTACCTGATGTATATGTACATCAAAAGAGTACAGAGCACTCCATAAATCTATACAATTTTCTTTTTTATATCAGCTAAAAATTTAAGATAAAGTGTAAATGGGTTTGAACTTTTAAATGTTTGTTAAATAGAATAATGTAGTGTATAATCTTTTCTCTCTTAATTTAGAAAATATGTGTAATACAAAATTGCCATTTTATACATGGCCAAGAGTACAGTTTTTAATAATATTTTTGTTGATTCTTTGAGCATTTCATAAAAGGTATTTTGATCATATTCAGACTGGCCCCTACATCTCCTCTCAGATCCAACTCCAGCTCCCCATGCCCTCTACTTCATGTCCTCTATTATAATTTTAAGATTTATCAAGTCTAATTTGTGTTCTCCAAATGCTCTTGAGTGTAGGCCCATTCCCTGGAGCCTGTTCAATGTACCCTGCATCACACCCTTAAAGAAAACTGACCCTCAATCTCCCAGTAGCCATCAGTTACCAAAAGTTCCTCAGTGAGGGCTGGGGCTTCTTGCCAAACTCCCTCCTCCATGCTGGGTTTCTGTCTGGCTCGGGCTTGTACAGGTCCTCTGCATGTTCTCACAAGTGCTCTGGGTTCATATGCATAATTGAACTATTGTGCACAGACGACACAGTTTCCTTGCATTGATCCACCACCTCTATCTCTTACAATCTTCCGTTCTCCTCTTCCTCAATGATCCCCGAGCTTTGGGGGGATCTTACCTATATTTGGGTAATATAGGTGTCGCATTTAGAGTTAAGCACTGCGCAGTCTCTTATTGTCTGCTGAATGGCAAGTTGTGGGTGGCTGTTAATCAGTATCTTTTACAAGAAGCTTTGGTGAGAGCTGAGAGATGGACTAATCTATGGGTGAAACTTAAGTCATTAGGAGTCATTTTATTACTACACCCATTTAGCAGGATAATAGTAGGATCTTGACTATGGCCTGTGACCTCTCTAGACACAGGTTCTTGACCCTTGTAACAGTGCTAGGTATGGGCTCCTTTGTGTGACATGGATCTTAAATCCAACCAGAAAATTGTTTGTTACTCCTGTATCATTTGTGCCACAAGTATACCAGTGAGCATAGCATATCTTGTCAGGCTAGTCATTACTGTAGCTTGCAAGGTTCACAGCTGGGTAAGGCTGATGATTACTTTTTCTTCCAGAAGCATGCATAGCACCTTCCTGTACTATGAAATACAGGCTCAAAGATGAAACTTTGAGGTCTGTACCAGTATGATCTCTCCATGTGTGTTCTACAACTCACATATATTATGTCTTCATCAATAGGGTCTACTATCAAGATCTGTAGGGCAAGAGAAAATAGCAATAGCCAGTATTGTTTGAGGGTCTATGACAACTCCTAGTCAACAACTCCAAAAGAAGGAGCTGTTTCCTGGCATTGGAGTTTTTATTTGCTAGCCTGTTGTGTCTGGTAGGGGCATTGTTCCCTCACTAGAGGGTAATTCCATTGAAACTCTTTTAATAAATGTATGTATATGTAATATATATGTTATACATATTATATATATACATATATAAGCTTCTACAGTAGTAGGTTTCTATATGACTTATTCAAAAAGAATTTCAGTGTTAGTTATTCCTCCCCGTACTCCCTCCTATATCCTGTCCTCCATTTCCCACTCATTTTAACCCTTCCTATTCCTTTGTTCCCATTACCCAGGTTATAACACTGCATTCTATCTCCCTTCCTAGGAAACACCACCTGCCATGACCCCTAAATAGCTTCCTGCCCCTATGGCTTTTCCAATTGAACCACACATATCTAATGATTCAAAGCTGGCATTCACATAAGAAGAGAACATTTGTCTTTCTAGGTCTAGGTTACTTCATTCAGTATGACTGTTTCCAGTCCCAGCCATTTACCTGCAAATTTCACAATTTTGCTTTTCTTAACAGATGAATAATATTGCATTGTTTAAATGTAACATTCCTTCATTATTCACTCATCAGTTGATGGACATCTAGGTTGTTTCCGTTTCCTGAAAATGTGAATGAAGCAGCAATGAACATGGATAAGCCGGTATCTCTGTAGTAGGATACAGACTTTTGGGTCTATGCTGAATGGTGTGGAAGATCTATTTCCATCATTTTGAGGAAACTTCATATTTATTTCCACAGTGACTTCGCCAGTTTGCATGCCCACCATAAATAAATAAATGTTCTTCTCCTTTCCCCATATTTACCAGCATCTGTCATTTGTTTTTTGTTTTTGTTTTTGTTCTTTTGGATCTTAGCCATTCGGACTTGGGTAAGATGAAATTTCAGAGTAGCTTTAATTTGAATTATCATGATGGCTAAAGCTGAACATCTAAAAAATATTTCTCAGTCATTTGCATTTCACTCTTTCAGAAGTATGTTTACTTGCCCCAATTTTTAACTGTGTTGTTTGTTTTTTACTTTTTTAATGCCTACATTTTTGAGTTTTTGTATATTCTAGATACTCTCTGTCACATGTATAGCTGGTAAAGATTGTTTCCCTTTCTGTAGGCTGCCTCTTCATTCAAATGATAGTGTCCTTTGAAGTATACAAGCCTTTTACTTCCATGTGGTCCCATTTGTTAATTATTTGTATCAGTATCTCCACTATAAGCATCCTGTTCAGAAAGTCATTTCTTGTGACTATAAGTTCCAGTGTCTTCTTTCCTTTCTCCTCTGTCAGATTTAAGATATCAGGTCTTATGTTGAGTTGAGGTTTTTGATCCATTTGTAGTTGAGTTTTATACAAGAGGAGAGATAGGGAATCTAGTTTTCTTCTTCTACATTTGTTGAGACATGCTGTCCTGGCCTCCATCTGCACCTCCCCTACAGTGACCTTTTGGTCCTCGTGGTTCCTCAGTCTCAGAATTGTTTACCAGCTCATTTTCCAGCTAGGAGGCTGGGCCCAGCGGTGCGTGGGGTCATTGTGGCTGACCGTTCTTGGGTTTAGTGCCATAGTCATTGGGCTCTGGGTCCTTTGCCCAGCTCCCCCGCCCCCTTTGGGTCAGCTGCCTTCTGCGCTAGGGTATAAAAGCAACCTGGGGCTGAGAAATAAAGGCTTCTTCTGCTACACTAAAAGTGTGATAGTCTCTTCAATCCTGACATCCTCTGCTCAGAGATCTGCTTCGTGCCGTGCAAGCGTAGCATACATTTACCTATCCAGTTTGACCAGCATCATTTGTTGAACATGCTGCCTTTTCTACAATGTAATTTTTCCCCCTTTGTCAAAAATCAGGTGGCTGTAAGTGTGTGAACTTACATTTGGGTACTCAATTCCGTTTCATTGATCAACATGTCTGTCTTTAAGCCAGCACCATGTTGTTTTTATCATTATAACGCTGTAGTATAATTTGAGATCAGGAATGGTGATACATCCAGCTCTTCTATTGTTCAGCATTGCTTACACTTACCCTGCGGTCATGCGACAGCTCCCCCACCCCCTTTGGGTCAGCTGCCTTCTGGGCTAGGGTATAAAAGCAACCTGGGGCTGAGAAATAAAGGCTTCTTCTGCTACACTAAAAGTGTGATAGTCTCTTCAATCCTGACATCCTCTGCTCAGAGATCTGCTTCGTGCCGTGCAAGCGTAGCATACATTTACCTATCCAGTTTGACCAGCATCATTTGTTGAACATGCTGCCTTTTCTACAATGTAATTTTTCCCCCTTTGTCAAAAATCAGGTGGCTGTAAGTGTGTGAACTTACATTTGGGTACTCAATTCCGTTTCATTGATCAACATGTCTGTCTTTAAGCCAGCACCATGTTGTTTTTATCATTATAACGCTGTAGTATAATTTGAGATCAGGAATGGTGATACATCCAGCTCTTCTATTGTTCAGCATTGCTTGTGGTATCCTGGTATTTTTTTTTTCTTTTTTTGTATTTGTTTCTATGTGAAATTTGAGGTTATTTTTTCAGTTACTGTGAATAATTGTGTTGAAAATGTAATGGGGATTGCCTTGAATCTGCAGATTGCTTTGGTAGGACAGCCATGTTCACAGTATTCATCCTTCTGATCCATGAGCATGGGAGGGATCCCCAGCTTCTGATAGTGTATCAGTTTCTTTCGTCAGTGTGTTAAATTATTTATTTTATTAGTCTTTCACTTCTTTGTTTGTATTTATTCCAAGCTCTCTTTTTTTTTTTAGACTTTGTTGATATATTATTTTCTTCAGATATTTTTTGTATTATTTATTTATTTATTTATTTTTTTACCATTGTACTTAGACTTTTATTTATGAAAATGAAAAATAAATGAAATGTA